>NW_028261389.1:76925265-77006771 GCF_051295495.1 Thamnophis sirtalis
CTGAACGGAGAAGGGGGGGTGTTAGAACAGGTTTCCCTTTTTATACAGTTTTTTCTTGCTTCAGGCTATTGTGTAAATTCGGATTTTATAAAGTTCTTTCATTCCGGATGATTTCTCTGATCTTGATTCTCTTGTCTTCGGATTTCGTTCGTCCGGTGTCTCGTCCTTGGGCTAATCCTATCATAAGATACAAGGAGGGTGTTTTCCTGTTTGGGGGCTTATACAAAGGGGTCTGCTCTATGTAAATAGTCATGATGTTTGTGTTATTTTGGGATTGGATTTTGTGTTTTTGTTCTTCTGACTGGTCATTGCTAGATCCGGGGGTTTCCCCAACTTCCTAATCCTATTATCTCATGTTTCTTTTGTGACTGAGTGCAACCTTTCCTGGCTTTCTCTGGCTATGGCTTCTGGCTGCGTGTTTATTAATTTTTCTGTACCTGCCTTCTGGGTTATTTCTGCTACCTTACTACAGTTGAAAAGCATCAACATTCAGATTAAAAAAGTTGGAAGGGACCTTGTAGGTCTCATCTAAATTTTTGGGGTTGAACTGTGGGGTCCTTGGTGCTCTCCCAGTTTGGTTGTTTTCTTGCAGACATTTCATTACCTAACTAGATAACGTCATCCGTGCTAGAAGGGAGTGCAGTTTGTGGAGTGGAAGAGAATAAGGGGGAGGAGGAGGAGGAGATCCTTGGTGCTCTCTCAGCTTGGTTGTCCCAGAGGAGGAGGAGGAGGAGGAGGAGGACGACGAGGAGGAGGAGGACGAGGAGGACGATGACGGCGATTGTGGGGTCCTTGGTGCTAAGCTGTGCGGTTTTCTTGCAGACGTTTCATGACCCAACAAGGTAACATAATCAGTGCTAAAAGAGAGTGGTGTTTGCAGAGAGGAAGATGAGGAGGAGAACTGTGGGGTCCTTGGTGCTCTGTGAGTTTGGTGCTTTCTTGCAGACATTTCATTACCCAACTGTGTAACATCATCAGTGCTAAAAGAGAGTGGTGTTTGTAGAGAGGAAGGTGAGGAGGATGAGGAGGATCGTGGGGTCCTTGGTGCTCTCTGAGCTTGGTGGTTTTCTTGCAGACATTTCATTACCCAACTATGTAACATCATCAGTGCCTGTATGATGTCCCGTAGTTTAGATCATGAAATGCCTGCAAGAAAACTGTCACGCTTAAACAAGCATCAAGGACCCCTCATATAAACTTTTACATTTAAAATGCTAACAGAATCCCCCGCATCTACTAACAGAAACGTTTTTATATATTAAAACAACAACAACAACCGGACAACGCTTGCAAAACATTACACAATAATAATAATAATCCTCCCCGAGGAGGGAAGTTCTACAACGGCAACAGCGCCCCCTCTGGCAGAACGGCTCTAAAAAAAAGGGACTCAAGTTAAAATCGCCGCGGGCGGGAAAAGGGCGCAAGGAAAGCAAAGGCGGAACCCGAACACAAACCATAGAGGAAGAAGGGCCAGAACGGCGTTCAACGGCCTAGCTTCCCGTGTTTTTGTCTTTTTTTTCTTCTTCTCCTTCTTCCGGGAAGCCAAAGGGGCGGGGCGGGGGGGGCGCCTAAGAGCCGGGAAGCGGCGCTCTCATTGGTCAGGCGTTGCTGACGTCGCGCCGTTCCATTCGACGAAGCTCTTCGAGTCCGAGCGTCCCCGAGCGCCCGCCCGCTCGGCTCTTCGGCTCGACGCCCGAACGGACCCGAAGCTGCCGCCGCTGCCGCCGCCGCCGCTGCTGCTGCGGAGATGCGGCGGAGAAGGTGAGTCTTCCGACCGCGGTCCCCTTTTCCCAGAGTGGGGTGGTCGCCCCTGCTTTGGAGGGGGTGGGGGATTAACCGCCTCGCCTCCCCCCTTCCCGGGGTCCCCTTTGGCGCACGTGACCCGCCAGCCTTCCCTCTTTTTGTCTCCGCTGCACGTGTGAATGGTGTACACGGGAAAAGAAAGCGGGGATGATTCTTCTTATTATTCTTATTATTTTGCCCTCCTGCTTTGGAAGCGGAGTTGGAGTCGGGCAAAGGGCGAGAGGACGGAGCATGGCTTGGAAGTCATGGGAAGTCTTCATTTTAACCTGTACGTGGGAATGGGGTGCAAAGTAGGGCAGGATGGCCAAAGAGGAGGGGGGGGCTCGTGGTTTTGCACCTTGAAAGATCCTGGAAAGAGGAGGGGGTTTGCAAACGGTTGCAATTGCACCCCATGTGCTTGGTCTGATGTCCCCCCCCCCCCCAAATAGGACGTGTCAAGTTAAATCACCCTTTTTAAAGTAGGTTTATATTTCTTTTGTGGGTGGGTGGGCAGCCGGACCTGTGCTTTTAGGTGGTTTATATTTCCCCTTTGCCCTAAGGCTGCGTTCCTTACTAAAATTGGGTTAGGGAAGCCCTCTCTTGGGCTGGCTTCATTTCTTTGCAGATGTCGTTTGACCCAACTAGGTAACATCATCAGTGCTAGGAGGGAGGGAATTTTGCAGAGGGGGGGGGAGGAAGAGAAGGAAGATTGTGAGGTCCTTGGTGGTCTCTATGCTTGCTTGTTTTCTTGGCAGACCTTGGGTGACCCAACTAGGTAACATCATCAGTGCTAGGAGGGAGGGTTGCGGAAAGGAGGAAGAGGAGGAGAGAGGGAAGAGGGGCGAGGGGGACTATGGAGGTCCTTGATGCTATCTGAGCTTGCCTGCTTTCTTTGCAGACGTTTCGCGACCCAACTAGGTAACATCATCAGTACTGGAAGGGAATAGGGATTGTGGAAAGGAGGAGGAGGACTCTGGGATGCTCTATGCTCTCTATGCTTTCTTTATTTCTTGGCAGACGTTTCGTTGACCCAACTAGGTAACATCATCAGTACTGGAAGGGAATAGGGATTGTGGAAAGGAGGAGGAGGAGGACTCTGGGATCCTGGATGGTCTCTATGCTTTCTTTATTTCTTTGCAGACGTTTCGTTGACCCAACTAGGTAACATCATCAGTGCTAGTAGGAAGGGAGGTTTGGAGAGGGGAGGAGGAGGGCTGTGGGGTCCTTAATGCTCTCTGAGCTTGCTTGTTTTCTTGCAAACGTTTCATAACCCAACTAGGTAACATCATCAGTGCTAGAAGGGAGTGGGGTTTGTGGAGCGGAAGAGAAGGAGAAGGGGACTGTGGGGTCTTGGTGCTCTCTGAGCTGGGTGGTTTTCTTGCTGACGTTGCGTGACCCAGCTAGGTAACATCATCAGTGCTGGAAGGGAGTGGGGTTTGCAGAGAGGAGGAGGTGCTAGTAAGGAGTGCTAGTAAGGAGTGCTAGTAAGGAGTACGGTTTGCCGTCCGTTAATATTACGTTGTTAACGTCTATGTGTCTGTTGACGGCTAATTTGTCAGAATGCCAGGCTTCTAGGAATTCCCTGGCCTTGTTTAACTTAAAATTAAATTTAAATTAACTCAAGCTTAAATTCAGCCCAGCCATCAATCAAGTAAGCGATACGCCAATCAAAAAACTGCCAAAGAGCCATCAGTAAACAGCCCAACCAAATAATCCCTAAGACAGACAAGCAAAGAGACACAGAATATAAACTGACAGCAAAGAGCACTCCTTACTACTGTAGCACTGATGATGTTACCTAGTTTGGTCATGAAACGTCTGCAAGAAATCAACCAAGCTCAGAGCGCACCAATGACCTTACAGTCCTCCTCCTTTTCCTCCACCTCCTCTTCCTCCAACCCCACTCCCTCCTAGCACTGATGGTGTTAACTAGTTGGGTAATGAAATGTCCGCAAGATATCAACCCAGCTCAGGATGCTCAAGGCAGCACTGAGCTAAAAATATTCCCCTTTGAAATAGTTATATAAAGCTTTCTGAGCGCATCATTTATGCCGTTAAGTGAGACGCTGCAATGGCCGTGTGGAAAATGGCCATAAGTCACTTTCTCCAGTCCTGTCGTAACGTTGGACGGTCATTAAGCGAACCGTTGAAAATCAAGGATGGGGAATTAATGGAGCGGCTTAGAATTGAGTAACGTGTTTGTTTCTTTTTGATGTAAAAATTATAGTTTTGACTTGAAGGGAAGCTGAGATTCCCGCCCCCCCCCAAAAAAACAGCCTTAAATCGGTTTGCATTTTGACAGCTGTCAATCGCAACCCACTCCCCCCCCCTCTCCCCGCACGTTGACTGTTGTTGCAGTAAAACCATTCTCACAACTGCTGGGGGGAATTAAGAGTTGGTGTGCAATTTTGCAAATGGTAGTTGTGTTTTCGCGCCGTTTCTTCTGCGGATAAGGAAAGGTGAGTTGCGTGATGCATTTTCACCCGTAGCATTGTGAACTTTCGGTACAGAAAGACCCCCAAAAATCTTATAAGGATGGTCTGTTAGGAAAAGGATGTTGAGAGTCTGCACCTCATTATGACTATGGAAATTTATACTCTTCTCTCCATGATGGATTTTAAAGGCTGCTTTCTTTCCATTGTGGTTGTGATGGGAACGTGGGAAAAGATGACACATTTCCCCAAACACGTCTTGGCAATGTACTATATTTTTTGGAGTATAAGATGCACCGGAGTATAAGACGCCCCAAGGTTTTGAAGAGGCACATTAAAAAAGAAAAGTTTTTGCACTGCAGATCTCCTAAAAACGGCCCATTTTTCACGAAAACAGGCCTGTTTCCACCCCCCCCAAAAGGCATGAATAGCATTTAGGGGGCTTGCAGAGTGCTCCTGGGGGGTGCTTCCCCCCGCAAACAAGCAAAAAAGGCTTGTTTTCCGTCAAAAAATTGCATGTATAGCCTGTAGGATTATAGAGTGCTCCTGGGGGCTGGGGGGGGGCAAAATTGAGCAAAAAACGGTCTGTTTTTCACTCATTTCTGCCCTCCCCAGCCCCCAGGATCACTCTGGAAGCCTCCTAAAGGCTCTGCATGGCCGTTTTGGTGAAAGGGGGGGTTCAGGAGGCAAAAAATGCTGCATTCAGTGTATAAGACGCACCCAGATTTTCAGCCTCTTTTTTTAGGGGAAAAGGGTGCGTCTTATACTCCAAAAAATACAGTAATAAGATAACTTTTCTGGTCCCTTTTTTCTCTGGATACACTGACACACGTATGTACACACATACACACACACACACACACAGAGTTTGTGCTACTAAGTGCAACATTTGTTAAATGAGTTTTGCCCCATTTTACAACTTTTCTTGCCCCCGTCGTTAAGTGAATCATTGCCTTTTGTTAACTTAGCCACACGGTTGTTAAGTGAATTGGGCTTCCCCCGTTGTCTTTGCTTGTCAGAAGGTCGCCAAAGGGTGACTATGGGACACTGAAACAGTCATAAGTACATGCCAGTTGCCAAGTGTCTGAATTTTAATCACCTGAGCACGGGGATGACTGCAACGGTCTTAAGGGTGGAAACCGGTCATAAGTCACTTTTTTCACTGCCGTTGTAATTTTGAATGGTCACTAAATGGACTTGTAAGTCGAGGAATACCTACCTACCTATCATCTATCTATCTATCATCTCTCTCCCTCCCTCCCTCTCTCTCTCTCTCCTTTATACCTGTCTGTCTGTCTATCTATCTATCTATCAGCTATCATCTCCCTCTCTCTCTCTCCTTTATACCTACCTACCTATCTACCTACCTACCTACCTACCTATATCTATCCATATCTCTATCCATATCTATCTATCTATCTATCTATCTATCTATCTATCTATCTATCTATCTATCTATCTATCTTGTCTATCTATCTATCTATCAATCATCTCTCTCTCTCCCTCCCTCCCTCTCTCTCTCTCCTTTATACCTACCTGTCTGTCTGTCTGTCTATCTATCTATCAGCTATCATCTCCCTCTCTCTCCTTTTTACCTACCTATCTACCTACCTACCTACCTACCTACCTACCTTTCTTTCTATCTATCTATCTATCTATCTATCTATCTATCTATCTATCTATCTATCTATCTATCTATCTATCTAACTATCTTATCTATCGTCTGTCTGTCTGTCTATCTATCTATCTATCATCTCTCTCTCTCCCTCCCTCTCTCTCTCTCCTTTATACCTACCTACCTATCTATCTATCTATCTATCTATCTATCTATCTATCTATCTATCTATCTATCTATCTATCTATCATCTCTCTCTTCCTCCCTCCCTCTCTCTCCTTTATACCTACCTACCTATCTATCTACCTACCTACCTACCTACCTACCTACCTACCTACCTACCTACCTATCTATCTATCTATCTATCTATCTATCTATCTATCTATCTATCTATCTCTCTTCCTCCCTCCCTCTCTCTCCTTTATACCTACCTACCTACCTACCTACCTACCTACCTACCTACCTACCTATCTATCTATCTATCTATCTATCTATCTATCATCTCTCTCTCTTCCTCCCTCCCTCTCTCTCCTTTATACCTACCTACCTACCTACCTACCTACCTACCTATCATCTCTCTATCTCTCCCTCCCTCCCTCTCTCTTCTTTATGTCGGTCTGTCTGTCTATCATCTATCTATCATCTATCTATCATCTATCTATCTATCTATCTATCTATCTATCTATCTATCTATCTATCTATCTATCTATCTATCTATCTATCTATCTATCTATCTACCTATCTATCTCACACATACCCTGGACAGAAGGAGGTTAACTTCCAATAATAACGAAGCTAATATATAATTGTGGGGTATTTGTGTGAAGCTGTTTGTTTGCCCTCGAGTTAAGACACACACTTTTTCGCGGGTCGACTCTGGAGTGCGCTGACCAAAGGGATCAGGATTAGATAGGAATGCAGAAGGTCCAAATTTAAATGTTTTCCTTCCCTCTTCTCCTTCACAGTTCTAGAACTACAAAATTCAAAGATCAGCCAAGTCGTTCCTTAAATACTGGGGTCTCAAAAAGTTTTGTAAATGACCCGTAGGGGTTGCCAGGGAGGAAAAAAAACGTACACGGAGAAGAAGGAAATTTAAAAAACAGAATAAATAAGGATCCCGAGAACTTTCTTTCCTGGTTTTCATTTTAAAAGGCGATTTGGCAATTGCTGATAGGCTGCCTTGCTTACAGGTGCACAATTAGAAAGGGACGCAGGTGAGTTGCAAAACAGGATTTGTTTGGCATTTTAAAAAAAATAATGAAAAGTCAATATTCCGCACCGTTTACACTTGGGTGCATTACAACATTAGAGCTGTATAAGTTGGCATCATCTCTGTTTTCCCCTTCCGCGACTGTTGCAGTTACTTAATGCTTCCTAAAGAGCCAGGCGTGTGTGCTGGGTGTTTTACTCATGCTTTACAAAAGGGGAGTTAGAGAGGGATGAAAATCTCCAGGGTTGATTGCAATGCTTTTATCGCTGCAATATTTTGCTCCTGGGGCAACTGCTGTACGCAGGTAGTCCTCAACTTACAACCCGTTCATTTAGTGACGGTTCCAAGTTACAACAGTACCGGGAAAAGCGACTTATTTTTCCACCCTTATTAACAACCGTTGCCGCATCCCCATGTTCACGCGATCGAAAATTCAGACGCTTGGCAAGTGACTCACATTTATGACGGTTGCGGCGCCCCGGGGTCATGTGATTTGGCGGCCTTCCGACAAGCAATAGTCAATGGGAGAAGCCAGATTCACTTAATGACCGCGTGGACTCACTTTGACCTCAGTGACTCAGCTTAACAACTGCGATAAGAAAGGTCGTGAAATGGGGGGGAGATTCACTTAACAAATGTCTCGCTTAGCAACCAAATTTGGGACTCAGTTGTGGTCATAAGTCGAGGACTGCTTGTAATTATGCTCCTAGACCAAGCGTTGAATGGATCAAAATGATCTCCTGGACTTAGATCCTTACAGGCCTTTCTGTAGTGCTTGTTTTATAAGCTCAACTAAAGATCCAGAGTCCTAACATTACCTCCATCTTAGCTCTGCTGCTTAGTGCGTAAACTTCATTGTCGTATCTTCCAAAGCAAAGCCATTCTATCCTCCACTACTATCTTATAGTTATATCTATCTGTCCATCCATCTGTCCATCCAGCCATCCATCTATCTATCCATCTATATCTATCTATCATCTACAGTATCATCTATCTATCCATCTATCATCTACAGCAGTGTTTCCCAAAGTGTGGTACGCGTACCCCCAGGGGTACGGGAAAAGTTTGGTGGGGGTACGCATTGCACCGGAGTTTGGTGGGGATCACGTGGGAATATCACAACAGGAGAAGATATCTTTAATGTTATGAATACATTTATGCAAGAGAACAAAATTGATTGGAATAGATGTGTTGGAATAAGCACGGATGGAGCAAAAAGTATGGTCGGAATTAATAAAGGACTTGTTGCAAGAATTCAAAATGTTGCTCCAAATGTCATATCCACATATTATTGCATACACAGAGAGGCTTTGGCAACACGTAAGATGCCCGCTGATCTACAGAAAGTTCTGGATGAAAGCGTGAAAATCATTAACTACATTTTTTTATGTAATTATGTACTCAGCGTTTTTTATGGGGTACTCAGTGTTACGAAAATTATAGAAGGGGTACGCATATGTCAAAAGTTTGGGAAACACTGATCTACAGTATCATCTATCTGTCCATCTATCTATCTATCTATCTACCTATCTATATCTATCCATCCATCCATCCATCCATCTATTTATCTATCATCTACAGTATCTATCTATCTATCTATCTATCTATCTATCTATCTATCTATCTATCTATCTATCATCTATCTACCTACCCACCCACCCATCCATCCATCCATCCATCCATCTATTTATCTATCATCTACAGTATCTATCTATCTATCTATCTATCTATCTATCTATCTATCTATCTATCTACCTACCTACCTACCTACCTACCTACCTACCTACCTACCTACCCACCCACCCACCCACCCACCCACCCACCCATCCATCCATCTATTTATCTATCATCTACAGTATCTATCTATCTATCTATCTATCTATCTATCTATCTATCTATCTATCTATCTATCTATCTATCTATCTATATCTATCTATCACCTACAGTATCATCTGTCCATCTCTATCTGTCTATCATCTCTATCTATCATCTCTTTCTATCTATATGTATCTATCTATCACCTACAGTATCATCTATCCATCCATCCATCCATCCATCCATCCATCTATCTATCACCTACAGTATCATCTATCTATCTATCTATCTATCTATCTATCTATCTATCTATCTATCTATCATATCTATCTATCTATTTATCTATCTATCAATATGTATCTATCTATCACCTACAGTGTTATCTATCTATTTATCTATCTATCAATATGTATCTATCTATCACCTACAGTGTTATCTATCTATCTATCTATCTATCTATCTATCTATCTATCTATCTATCTATCACCTACAGTATCATCCATCCATCCATCTATCTATCAATCAACCCAGGTTACAAAGAAGCTACCCAACACTTTGGAAAAGGAGAGGACATTTGTGTATTAAAGTATCACGTTCTGTCAGTTTAAATTAGGACGAGCCAAGTCAAATCGGCCTTTAAGTAGGTTTCGTTTCTCGCGTGGGCTGTGCAGTCTCTGCTTGTGGTTCTCTCCTTAATAAGTGGTTAGTATACACCATTCTGAGGTTAGTTCTGACTAATTCCCAACGGGGAGACTTGGAGGACTCGGAATTGATTGACATCCCGTTGTTTTTGAGTGAAGGTTGTGGCTTGGCTGAAGGAGAGCTGAGATTTTTTTTCAAACCCCCAAATTAATGGTCTATATTGATTTCTTATTGTTAACTTCTTATAAACCTTGCCAAAGCTTTGAGGGGGATTAAAATGCTCCTCCATCCTCAAGTCTTTGCAAGTTTTGTAGTGTATTTTTCCCCCCTTACCCCTCATCGTAGATTCATTTATCTGAAAAGTTTATTGTCTAATAAAATTACGTCTTCGTATGGATGTCTTTTAACTGGAGTTTCCGATTTTATTTTGGAAATGGCTGGTATTTTCTAGGCTTAGAATCCTTCCTGTGATGACATAAAACTAAGAGAATAACAGAGGTGGAGGGGACCTCAGGGGTCTTCTAGTCCAACCCTCTGTTCAAGCGGGAGACCCCGTAACATTTCGGATAAATGGCTCTCCAGTCTCTTCTCTAATACCTCCAGTGTTGCAGCATCCACAACTTCTGGAGGCAGATTTCCCACCGATGAATTGTTCCGTTAGGAAACGTCTCCTTGGTTCTAGGTTGATTCTCTCCTTGATTAGTTTCCACCCATTGCTTCTTCCTCTGCCCTCAGGTGCTTTAAAGAATAGCTTGGCTCCCTCTTCTTTGTGGCAACCCCTCAAATATTGGAAGACTGCCATCATGTCACCTTTAGCCCTTTTCATTAAATTAAATTAAAAGGTAAAGGTTCCCCTCGCACATATATGCTAGTCGTTCCCGACTCTAGGGGGCGATGCTCATCTCCGTTTCAAAGCCGAAGAGCCAGCGCTGTCCGAAGACGTCTCTGTGGTCATGTAGCCGGCATGACTAAACACCGAAGGCTCATGGAATAGAATAGAGTTGATTTGAGTTGAGGAGTTGCATTGCGTTGAGTTGAGTTGAGTTGTTGAGTTGAGTTGAGTTGAATTCTTTATTGGCCAAGTTTGGACCCACAAGGAATTTACCTTTGGTGCATAAGCTCTCAGTATATATAAAAACACAAGATACATTTGTCAAGAATTATAAGGTACAACACTTAATGATAGTCACAAGGTACAAATAAGCAATCAGGAAACAATATCCATTGTGTCCATTTTAGGTCTTGAGATATGATAGAACCTAGAAATTTGAAGGTCTTCTACTGTTGATACTGTGTGGTCTAGCATTGTAAGAGGTGGTAGTTAGGTTTCTCCTAAAGCCTACCACCAATTCTACGGTTTTGAGTGTGTTCAGTTCCAGATTGTTCCAGTCGAGCCAGGAAGCTAGTTGTTCAACCTCCCGTCTGTATGCGGTTTCATCGTCGTCTTGAATGAGACCAACCACTGTCGTATCATCTGCAAACTTCAGTAGTTTAACGGATAGATCGTTTTGAGATGCAGTCATTGCAGTGGTGGGATTCAGCCGGTTCGCACCTATCCGGGAGAACCGGTTGGTAACTTTCTAAGCAGTTCGGAAAACCGGTTGTTGGGAGAAATCTTATTTTGTTTTTTTCCACTTTACAGGGCTAATCCTGTAAGGAAGGCAGGAAGGAAACATTCTGGTGTTGTTTCTAGCCTCATCTTCATTGCCCTGCTTACGGAAACTGCCTCTCCAGTTAACCCTTACGACATTGTCACAGATAAGGCGAAGCGTCCATCGATATGAGTGACATTGAGTTGGCCACACCCACTGAATCACATAACTACCAAGCCCCACCTACCCAGCTGGTCATTAGAGCAGAGAACTGGTTGTTAAATTATTTGAATCCCACCACTGAGTCATTGGTATATAGAGAGAAGTGGTGAGAGCACACAGCCTTGGGGAGCTCCTGTGCGAATTGTACAGAATGCTGTTCTCTCCCCACCAAAGGTGGTTCCTATTTTTCTACTTGCATTTTTACGCGCTTTTGAGTGGTTAGGTTGGCAGAAGCTGGGACGAGTAACGGGAGCTCGCTCTGTTATGTGGTGCTAGGGATTCAAACTGCTGAACGACAAGCTCGGCGTCTTAGCCCCTGAGCCAATTCCTGCAACATTTTGAATCAGGTGGGCTTCTCATTTTTGGAAGAAGAAAATATAATTGTCAATATCCGCTTTGGTGAGTGGCAGCTTTGACAATCCATCCGCTCCCATTTTGGTCCCTTAAGTCAAATATTACGAATATTTGTTGGGATGTGGCCTGGCACTGCCCAGTTTGGATGCCAAGGAAACTGATTTGCAGTTCACATTTTTAGCACGGTCTTAAATACCCAGAGGTTAGTCACACTAAATTCAGTGAGTTTCAGAAGAAAAAGAGGTTTTCCAGCTTGCTATAAAATATTATAGATCCTATATGAATACGGTTCATTGCAAAATCTCCCCTTAGGAGGTGCAAACTTCACAAAATGATTGTCCCTTTTGCAATAATGCTGATAAAAATTCTTGGTTGAGGTTTTTGCCTGAATTCTGTAAACACTCAGCTATATCGCGAAATTATTATCTTTTTTTTAAAAAAAAAAAAACATTGAGCATTTCGTGATGGTAACTCAAGGCTGGAAAAGATGGAAGATTTCTGGCCAGGTGCTGTTTGGTTTGGAATTTTTCTGCTTCTCTGACCTCCTGTAAATTCACAGATTAATATCTGTATTTTTATTTGTTTTTTGCTTCAGAATCTCTATCCAAAACTCCGTCAGGCTCCTCCTTGTTTGGTAACGAGAAGAAACAGAGAATAAAGGTAATGTTTGTGTCATCAGATTTATATATATATATATATAAAATATGTGGCTTAATGGCTAAGACGTCTGCCTAAGATGTGATACAGCACAGGTTCGAATCCCAGTAAGGGTATGGCTAGCTGATGAGAGCTAAATAGCTTGAAATAGATCTACACTAGTCTCCCTTTATTTATTTATCAGCACAAATATAACACACACACACACACATATATATATGTTTGTGTGTGTGTGTTTTTGTAGATTTTCATGGGTGTAGGTATGCTGGTCTTGTATTCGGGTCTTTTCCTGTGTAAGATTGAGATTGTCTTGGCAACGTTTCAGCGAGGTCTTATTCACCATCCTCAGGCTGGTGTTTTCGGCTTAAAGTGTGATCGGAGCTGCCGTCTTTCTATAAATCTTGTTGGGGGTGTGTGCTGGCATTGTTTCAGTAAGTGGATTGATTGGATGTGTGGCTGTATCATGATTGGTTAATTGGTGCTGATTTGTGCTGGCTGTGTGTCCGTTGTTGTTTTGTGTTGTAACGGCCTGGGTGGTGGGTGGGGTTAGGGTTGACTAGACCCCACCCACCACCCAGGCTGTTACAACACAAAACAACAATGGACACACAGCCAGCACCAATCTACCAATCATGATACAGCCACACATCCAATCAATCCACTTACTGAAACAACGCCAGCACTCCACACATCCCCACCAAGATTTATAGAAAGATGGCAGCTCCAATCACACTTTAAGCCGAAAACACCAGCCTGAGGATACCAAGTGAGACGTCGTCAAAACGTTGCCAAGATACTCTCAATCTTACACAGGAAAAGACCTGCATATACATACATACATATATACATACAGTATTCACACTATCATTGTCAAAAGTACTGTGATTTGACACGGTAGATATAATTCATTCCTTTTCATTTCAGCAGTCCAGGCGTTCCAGAGTTATGCTGGGACACACAGACACACACCCGCACCCTGAGGGGTGTTAGGGGTGTCTTTCTCCCACAGTGTTTGTTTCCAGAGAGTAATTCATCTATGTACCAAGTCATTTCCAGGCATTCCAGAGTTATGCTGGAACACACACACACACACACACCGAGGGGTGTTAGGGGTGTGTATGTATGTATGTATCTGTGTGTGTGTGTATATACATACACACACACACACAAACATACATACATACATACATACATACATACATACATACATACATATATATATATATATATATATACACACACCCATACATACATACATACATATATATGCCACATACATATATACCCACCCACACACACACATATACATACATACATACATACATACATATATATGACACACACACACACATATATATGTTTCAAATTGGTGCTTTCATGAGTGAATTTGTCTTGTGTTTTAACGGGTTTGGCTTTCCAGCAAAATTTCAAATAAAGTGCTTTTAAGCGCAGCTTGGTATCTGTAAATGGAAAAAGCCGAAAGGGAATTTGCATAATTCATGGCCCACATTGCAAAAAGAAAAAAAAAAGAAAGAGAAGAAAGCCAATCCCTAATCCAAATAATGTTATGGTCTGTGGGATACTTTTCTAAAAAAAAAAATGGCTTTATTGCAAACGGGGATTGTAGAAATCGTTTATCCGTATTTTGGACGTGTTATCGTATTCTAGCCAGAGTCAGGGATTATTAAATTCATACGTGTAGTGAAGCATGAGCATCTGGAACAGAAGATTAGCAGATGGAGAAGAAGTGTTTACATTGCAAAGTACCCCCTCAATAAATTTCAAGAATAAGAAAAAAACAACCGGACAGGTTAGATTTGATTTAAATCAAGTCGATTTAAATCACGATTAAAATCACCAGTAAAAAGGCTTGATTTAAATCAACTCGATTTAAATCATACTTTTTTTAAAGAGCAACTGAAATTGTGTGAGGGCATCAATGCAAGTGCCTGTTATCTCAGCTTGCATTCATTGAATGAGTTTACCCCCCCAAAAATGTAAATATTGCTGAATATTACAGGCTCATGCTACATAGCTAAGCTCCATTTCATGCTGAATAAACTAAAATTTTAATGTATCCTAAATAGATAACTATCTTTAGATAGATTTTTTTTACTCCGAAAGCATTTTTTTTTAAAAAATAAATTAGATAAAAATAAATCCAACTTAAATTTAAAACAAATCCAATTTAAATAAAAGCAAATCCAATTTAAATAAAAACAAATCCAATTTAGATAAAAATAAATCCAATTTAAATAAAAACAAATCCAATTTAAATAAAAGCAAATCCAATTTAAATAAAAACAAATCCAATTTAAATTTTAAAAATCCGATTTTTTTATTTTTAAAAAGAACCATCAATTTTTATCCACACTGCCCCCAGACATGATTTTAGCCTAAATCAAGATGAATTCATAAGGGTTTGCGGAACTTTGGATTCAAAGTGATGGTATGGCCCTGTTAAAGCTGCTGTGCTTAAAGACGAACGTTTTGTGATTTTTTTTTGTCTCACTCAGTGACGCTCCTTGCCCATGTCTATATGAAGGAAGGGATTGAAGATGAGACGACTGAATCGGAAAAAGACTTTGAATTTAGTGAAAGAATTGGACGCTTTCCCAAAGATTCCAGAAAGCTACATAGAGACATCAACCAGCGGAGGAACAGGTAAATCCCAGCTGACGGCTTCTTCTTGGGGAATTCAGGTAGTCCTCGACTTATGACTGTTTGTTTAGCCACCGTTCGGCAGTGAAAAAAGCGCCTTAGGACTGCTTTTCACACATATGACCATTGCAGCGCCACGTGGTCACGTGACCCAAATTTCAGACACTTGACAACGGGCTCCTATTTATGACGGTGGCCGCGTCTCGAGAGGTCACATGACCCCCTTATGACAAGCAAAGCCAATGGGGGAAGCCGGATTCGTTTAACGACCGTGTTACTAACTTGCCAATGCTTGAGGTCCTTCTGGGGTCTTCTGAGCTTTGGTTTCCTCACCACTTACAATGGTGACATGTTCTCACCACTTCTTTTTGATATGTTCTCTTCCGTCACCCAGGGCTCTCAAACTCAATTTCATTTAGGGCTGCATCAGGGTTGTGTTTGATCTCGGGGCGCTGGGGGCTGGGTGCATGGCCAGCTCAACGCTACTCATGTCGGGGTTGCCTGTAGGGGCCCGAGCGTTTGTGGACTCCCGAGCTCCGTTTTTGGCTGCGACGTCCTCTTGCAAGGCCAGGTACCGGCGCCTAGAGGCTCAGCGGGCTAAGGAGGTCAGTCTCGTTGCAGTCCTACTGGAACGAGGCCCTCCGGCTCTTCGCCACCAGTGGTCCTTCCCGCCAGCCTTCCCTCAAAGTCCCACACCAGGAGGCTGAAGCAGACCCCAAGTTGGAATTTCTGCCCCCCTCCGACCCACACAAAAAGACCCCGAAGGGGGAGACTCTCTGCAGCAACACAAGCGTTCATTGCACATATCCGTCCCAGGGGCCGTAATTTGAGGACCCCTGATTTAGTGCAATATAAAAAAATGGAAATAATTTTTCTACGGACCACCCAAATTTTCCTGCATACCGCCAGTTGGTGACCACTGACTTAATCTGTTATAGTTTATAGCTTCTCCCAGTCAATGCCATTACGTTCTTCTTTTCCCCCCAGTTTCTCTAATAGCTTTTACCACCATGGCTCTCTTAACCATAATGGAGTTTACGGTCTATCGAGACACCTGGATGAAATACGAATATGAAGTGGACAAGGATTATACTAGGTAAGGCTTTGCCCTCGATTTACTCTTGTTTAAAACTCATATTGATTCTATGTGGCTTAATTTATTTTATTTTCTTAAGCAATCTTGAGGCCTTTAAGGGCCACGGTGGCAAAAGTCTTACGTTACCGTATTTTTCGGATTATAAGTCACACCTTTTTCCCGTCAAAAAAGAGGCTGAAAACCTGGGTGCGTCTTATACACTGAATACAGTATTTTTTTGCCTCCTGAAACCCCGCCCCCTTCACCAAAATGGCCATGCAGAGCCTTTAGGAGGCTTCCAGGGTGCTCCTGGGGGCTGGGGAGGGCAGAAATGAGCGAAAAACGGGCCGTTTCTTTGTTCATTTTTGCCCCACCTCCCCAGGAATACTCTACAAGCCTCCTAAAGGCTATTCATGCCCATTTTTGGACAAAAAAATGCCCGGTTTTTGCTCGTTTTTGGCCCCCTGCCCCCCCCCCCAGGAGCACTCTAAAGGCTATTCATGCCCCCCCCCCTTTTTTTTTTTGAACAGGCCATTTTTGGGAGGTCTGCAGAGTGCAAAAACTTTTTTTAAAAAAAATTTGCCTCTTCAAAATCTTGAATCCGAGGTGGCGCAGTGGTTAGAGTGCTGTACTGCAGCCACTTGAGCTGACTGCTAGTTCGGCTGTTCAAATCTCACCGGCTAAGGGTTGACTCGGCCTTCCATCCTTCCGAGGTGGGTAAAATGAGGACCCGGATTGTGGGGGCGATATGCTGACTCTGTACACCGCTTAGAGAGGGCTGAAAGCCCTATGAAGCGGTATAGAAGTCTAACTGCTATTGCTATTGGCGTGTCTTATACTCCGGTGTGTCTTATAGTCCGAAAAATACGGTAGTTCTTGAGGTTTTGATAACACAGGAGCACCAGGTGGTTAAGAAAAAAACAAAAACAAAATTATTACTGTGTCTTCGGGGACATTAAGGAAGAAACATGCTTTGCTACACCTTTGAAGGAGGGAGGTAAGGTAGATTCAAACAGATTTGTTTAGGAACAAAGCTGTTAAGGGAGGATATTGCCACACAGTCAAGCTGCTTAAAATCTCGATTATCCCAAAAGCTCATTAGAGAGATTTAGTGAAAGGAAAAAGGGGTTAATTTACTGTATCTCAGAACTGCTTATGCATATCCTTTAGCCTCCTGTTTATCAGTCAGTACAGTAAGGCAAGCCCTCCTTGATGTCATTTTAATTTAATTTATATTTTGTTAGTTTATTATTTTTATTTGTTTTATTTTGTTTATTTTTTTATTTCGTTATTTTAATCCCGCCTTTATTATTTTTTACAAATAACTTAAGGCATGGAACATATCCAGCCCACCTTCGTCCTCCCAATTGTTGTTTCCCCACAACAACATCCCTGTGAGGTCAATTGGACTGGCCCAAGGTCACCCAGCTGGTTTTCATGGCTAAGGTGGGACTAGAACTCACCATCTCTTGGTGATTGGGCCAAAGTCACCCAGCTGGTTTGCATCACTAAGGCGGGACTAGAACTCCCAGTCTTAGAAATAGAATAGAATCAGAAATAGAATAGAATAGAATCAGAAATAGAATAGAATAGAATAGAATCAGAAATAGAATAGAATCAGAAATAGGATAAAATCAGAAATAGAATAGAATAGAATAGAATCAGGAATAGAATAGCATAGCATAGAAAATATAGAATAGAATAGCATAGAATAGAATACAACACAATAGAATACAGTAGAATAGAAAATATAGCATAGAATAGCATAGCATAATAGAATAGAAAATATGGAATGGAATAGAATTAGAATAGGATAGAATAAAATAGAATAGAAAATATAACATAGAATAGCATAGCATAATAGAATAGAAAATATGGAATGGAATGGAGTAGAATTAGAATAGAAATAGGAATAGAATTAGAATAGGAATAGGATAGAATTAGAATAGAAAAGAATAGAAAATAGAATAGAAAATATGGAATGGAATGGAATAGAATTAGAATAGAAATAGGAATAGAAAGAATAGAAAATAAAATAGAATAGACAATATAGCATAGAATAGAACAGAATAGAATAGAAACGAATAGAATAGAATAGACTACAATAGATTAGAAAATATAGCATAGAATAGCATAGAATTAAAAGAACAGAATAGAATAGAAATAGAAATAAAAGATCAGAACAGAACAGAACAGAATAGAATAGAATACTTTATTGTCGCTTTGATTATACCCTAAGTGGCAAACATTAAAATGAAAATTTGTGGCATACAGCTCTCAAAGGGTCTCCACGTCTAATATATACATAAACCTGACAAGATTATTGAAGCCCAGTGGCTTTTGTTGCCAAAATTTATCTTTATATTTCCTTCGATAATTTTCTCTGTCAAGAAGAGAGTCCTATTCCCAATATTTTTTTTTTTTTTTTGCCCGTTTTCCATCTTTCAAGCTGAGAGTTTACATGCATTTCTTGGTCTCACGCTGGCGTGCTGTATATGTGCCTTCGGGGCACCAAAAACATTTTGCATCTCTGCTGGAAGCTGATGTGATTTTTTTTTAAAAACCCTTTTGGAAATAATAGTTGTTTGTTTGGATTCTTTGTGCTGTTGTCATGGAGATAAATAAGCAATTTCTGCTTCAACCTGAAACCTATAGTCAGCGTTGGCAAATTGCAAGATACAGCAATCATTGGGTAAGAGGTCCCAGAGAAAGGCATTATTTTTATTGAGTTTTCTCTGCCTTCAGTTAAAACGTGATTATATCTGCTCTTATCCACGTGTTGCATCAGAGTTCATAAATGTTTTGATTTGCGCCCTTTGAATACTACGGCGCTTCTTCAATAGCACACAATTATTTTATCAGTGTTTCTTCCCCCCCAAAAAAGCACAACATGTCTCTATCACAATCCTATCTCTCTTTAGACCAGCGTTGTCTAACCTTGGCAAGGTTTATTTATGTTTATTTTTTCATTTGTATGCCGCCCTTTTCCCCCGAAGGGGGACTCAGGGCGGCTCACAACTCAAACAAGGGAAGGGGGATACAGACAATTTGACAACAACACAAAACAATACATAATTTAAAAACACACAACAGTCATACCATTCGAGACGGGGGCAACAGCTCTTTAGCCCCAGGCCTGTCGGAACAGCCAGGTTTTAAGGGCTTTGCGGAAGGCCTGGAGGGTGGTGAGGGTGCGAATTTCCACGGGGAGTTCGTTCCAGAGGGTCGGAGCAGCCACAGAGAAGGCTCTCCTCCGGGTAGTCGCCAGTCGACACTGGCCGGCGGATGGAATTCGGAGGAGGCCTAGTCTGTGGGATCTAATCGGTCTGGTGGAGGTAATTGGAGGTAATTGGCAGCAGGCGGTCTCTCAAGTACCCAGGTCCAATACCATGAAGGGCTTTATAAGTGACGACTAGCGCCTTGAAGCGTATCCGGAGACCAATAGGCAGCCAGTGCAGCTCGCGGAGGATAGGTGTTACGTGGGTGAAGCGAGGTGCACCCACGATCGCTTGCGCGGCTGCGGTTAAAAGTTTTGGACTTCAACAAAGACTTGTGGAATTCTAGAAGTCCACAGGTCTTCTTAACATTGCCAAAGTTGGATACCTTTCTTTAGACTAAAAACAGTAGTCAAGATAATCAAGATACTATTCTCCAGACGAGGTTTCTTCACAGAAAAAGTTACCTGTTCTCTGAACAAAAAATAAAATAAAATTCAAGGCAGATTTCTATTGTGGAGTAGTAAATCTTTCTTTAGATGGAAATGTAAGGTGAGTAGCTTGCTTTACTTGGAATATTTGCATCCAGTTTTGGTTGCCACGATATAAAAAAAAGATGTGGAGACTCTAGAAAGAGTGCAGAGAAGAGCAACAAAGATAATTGGGGGACTGGAGGCTAAAACAGATGAAGAACAGTTGCAGGAACTGGGTATGTCAAGTTTAAGGAAAAGAAGGACCAGGGGAGACATGATAGCAGTGTTTCGATATCTCAGGGGTTGCCCCTACAAAGAAGAGGGAGTCAACCTGTTCTCCAAAGCACCTGAGGGAAGGACAAGAAGCAATGGGTGGAAACTAATCAAGGAGAGAAGCAACTTAGAACTGAGAAGTTTCCTGACAGTTAGAACAATTAATAAGTGGAATGGTTTGCCTCCAGAAGTTGTAAATGCTCCAACACTGGAAATTTTAAAGAAGAGATTGGACAACCATTTGTCTGAAATGGTACAGGGTTTCCTGCCCGAGCAGGGGGTTGGACTAGAAGACCTCCAAGGTCCCTTCCAACTCCTGTTATTCTATTCTATTTATTTTTCTCTCTCTCTGAATGCAAACAAGTTCAACAAGCGAAGTGGTTCGCACTCAAATTGCCCAATTGAGGCTCCAAACAAGATTGGCTTCTAATTGGCCTCTGAGGAAAAGAGCTTGATGTTATGTAATTAATCTAATTAAAATCCCAACCTGTTGCTTTCCAGATGTTAGTTTTCCTCCGTGGCACTTCATGGAAAGTTCTAGGTTGGAGAATATTGTCCCAGCAAACATTTATAAAAGATTTGGGATCGAGTTTCTCTAAACGAAAGCAGTCAAAACTATTCCATACATTTGTTGTTAGTTGGGAAGTCGTGTCTGGCCCATCGTGACCCCACGGACAACGTTCCTCCAGGCCTTCCTGTCCTCTACCATCCTCCGGAGTCCATTTAAGTTCACGCCGGCTGCTTCGGTGACTCCATCCAGCCACCTCATTCTCTGCCGTCCCCTTCTTCTTTTGCCCTCCATCATTCCCAGCATGAGGCTCTTCTCCAGGGAGTCCTTCCTTCTCATGAGGTGGCCAAAGTATCTTCAGGATCTGGCCTTCTAAAGAGCAATCAGGGTTGATCTCCTCTAGGACTGACTGGTTGGATCGCCTTGCAATCCAATCCAAGGGATTCGTAGGAGTCATATTTTGAAAAAAATCGGGAATATGGTTAAAGTTTTCACATTGCAGTGTAAGTTAATGACGTCCAGCTAGTCTACCACCTCGTATGATGCTTTTTATAGTTAGCATTGCTTAATCTTGGCAGCTTCAATCTGTGTGGACTTCCAACTCCCAGAATTCTCCAGCCAGCAATGTTTCTATCGGTTCCACCACAAAACCGCGGACGACAAAATCGCGGTCGACGAAAGCGCGCATTTGACGTCATCACAGCGCGACGAAAACATCGCGCTGTGATCGAAAAATGTAAAAATAAAGCGAAAACCTTACCCTAACCCCCCCAAACCTAACCCTAAACCTAACCCTTAACCTAACCCTAAATCTAACCCTTAACCTAACCGTTAACGTAACGCTAAACCTAACGCTAACCCTTAACCTAACGCTAAACGTAACCCTAACACTCTAAACCTAACCCTTAACCTAACCCTAAACCTAACCCTTACCTTTATGTGAATCGGCTTGCTTTAATTTAATTTTTATTTCAATTTTTAATTTTTTTCGTCGCGCTGTGATGACGTCAAATGCGCGCTTTCGGCGATCGCGCTTTTGTGGACCGCGGTTTTGACGGGTCACGGTTTCTATCTTTGAAGGCATTTTTCAGAATCTGTTTTCATCTTTCTTGCTTACACTTTCAGATTCTCCTCCTGCTCTTGAGTTAAATGTCAAGCAGTTGTGGCTTTAAACATTTATGAGAAACTGTACAGGTAGTCCTCGAATTAAAACGGTTTGCTTAGTGACTTAAAAGTTACAGGGGCATGAAAAAAAAAGACTTTTTGACTGTTTTTCCACACTTACGACCGTTGCAGTGGTCAGGTGATCAAAATTCAGTACTTGGCTCATAGTTATGATGATTGTAGTGTCCAGGAATAATGTGATCACATTTTCCTTCTGACGAGCAAAGTCAATGGAGAAGCTGGATTCATATAAGAACCGGGCTATTAATTTAACAACGGCAGTGATTCGCTTAACAACTGTGGCAAGAAAGGTCGTAAAATTGGGGCAAAATCACTTAACAACATACATTTTGAGTTCAATTGTGGTCTTAAATCCAGGACTGTCTGTATCACATGTCAGTAGAATGACACTTGCACGTTGATGAAATTAACATATTTGTGTTTTCCTCTCTTCCAGTAAATTAAGAATGAATGTAGACATCACAGTTGCAATGAAGTGTCAGCGTAAGTATTCTGATTCGGATCTTTGTTTACTACAGATGTTATTCAGGCTGGGCTGACATATTACTCATGAAATCAAGTTCAAAATCAGATAATGCTGGGCGAGATTCCTCTCTTCAGGTTTTGACAGATCTATTATTTAAAGTAGATCCTAGGTTGACTTTCCCTAAATTAGGACATGTGTTTAATTCCTAAATGTGTAACACCCATAAAAATCACTGCCTCATATTATCCTTTTTTCCTGTTGTGGCCCGCCATCGTCCAATGGAGCTGGCAGCAGATTCGAACAGGGAGGAGGTTGGGGAGGAAAATGGGCCAGTCCTGGAGTCTGGGGAAGGCTCCGATGAGGGCTCTGTGTCGGAGACAGAGAGGGGGCCAGAGCCGTCTGATAGTTATCAGCTGCCTTCAGAGTCAGGCATCAGTGAGGCAGAAGAACAGCTGGAGCCTGTTCCCAGTATGCGCATGCGCAGAGTTGCCAGACGAAGGGAACAGCTAAAGAACATGGATTGACTTGGGACTAAGGCCACAGGTGGACGATAAATGGCCCCTCCCAGAGGAAATACAAGAGGAGCGAAAGGGGAGTGGAGTTTGCAGGAGGCAATTAGTTCGCTTAACTTGCTCGTGACTTTCCAAGACTCCTTGCCAAGTTTTGCAGATATCGGCCTGGCAGCTCTCCAAGCCAGATAAGGTCTGTGACTGTAAATCCTCCCTTGAAAGACTTTGCTGGATGTGAATGAGCAGAATTCACAGTCACTTAATAACAGGAGTTTTGTTGGGACAAGGAGTTTGCTTCATGCTCTTGGGATGCATAAGTCAGAACATTTCCTACCATTGCTGGTAAAAATTCATTCTGTAAGCCGCCTTGAATCGCCCCGTAAGAATAGGCGGCAATATAAATTTTCTAAATAAATAAAATAAATTCTTGCATGATTATAAAAATACGATCTGATTCCAGATTTGTTTGTCGCCAAAACAACAGTCCATTGAAATAGGGGCAGCTAATCTATTGCTTAGCTTGAGTAGGAGAAAAAATTGCAAAAAATGTGAACTTTGATTTCACTTTATCTAAGTCTCGCTTTTCATACACAAGCCGATTAGATATTTATTATACTTAACCTGGTTTCGCCTTATTTAAACTGACATTGGTTAATCCCAACAAAGCCAGAGATACATAAAAGTTGCTGGAATTCTTTCACAATTACTCCTTAGATTTTTCTACACTAGATTAATTATCAGAATTCAAACCATATTTCATTGTTTTCAGCTTGTAAGGAGAAGTGTGATAGCTGGTGCAATTAATGTCTTTGGAAAGAAAATGATTTGGATTTATATAATTTCAATAATTATCAGGGTTACTGATATGATTGACTTGTGATTGGGGGAATGAATAAATATAATATATTTGTAGCGTGCGGTGGCCTAGAGATGGCGCTCTCGCCTCACAATTAGGAGGCCGTGAGTTCAATCCTAGGTAGAGGCAGCTATTTCTCTCTCTGGGCACAATGAGAATATATCTGCTGGACAAAACTCCGCAATGGTGACAGGACGGGCATCCGGCCAGTAAGCACTCAGTCCATTCAGTTGCCCAGGCTCCACCCCGCAAGGGATTATGGTGTCATTAAAAGATGATTTCTAGCTTGCGGAGGAAATGTCATTTGCACTGAATTGTTAAACACAGTTCTTTGTTTTGTCAGTGTAAATTTTTGTCACTATTCTTGTGCTTTAGAGTCATTTTTGCTTGGAAACCACATATCTTGCATGACACGTATAATTTCCTTTGGTCCCCAGATTACAAATACGGCAAAATAAAATAGAAAGTTTTGTAGCATCTTTAAAGCCAAGCATAATGTTGCACAAATGTTTAAAGATTAGCTCCATTCTATGAAGCAAATAATCCAAATTTCTTTGAAAAAAGATGTGTAGATTATACAGTGGAATGGGTGTTCGTTCCAGTTACCAGATTCTGGTTTGTTTAAAATAAAATTGGTTAATTAATCCTAAGAAGGCCACACAAATTCTCTCTCTTCCTATCCTCTTTTTCCTCTTTCCCTTGTTTTCTCTTCTCTCTTTCTTTCTCTCTCCCTCTTTCTCCGGAAAAGCTAAACAATTTTATCTCTTTGGAAAAATAGCATTGGCAAAAGTATTTTCTTCATGCTGCCGTTATTGTGATTTTTATTTTAAAGCCAGAAAGGGGACTTTTGAAATGGCTACCTCCTTCTTTTTTTTTCTTTTTAAATCACATTGGATAGTACAAAAAAAGGGGAAGGAAGAAAAAGAGAAGCCAGATGCAAATTGAAGCTAATATTCAGCAAAATGATTTGGAAAGATGGCATCCATTAGTCTCTGCCAGTCCTTTTACCAACTAATGCATCTTGAATCACCATTATTTACAGTACTAATAATCATGGTTTTAATAAGCAGTAGAGCTTGTTTCTAGGGCAGAAGAAGCCGCAGTATTTCTGCATTAAGAAGAAAGCCAGGATTTGTAAATTCCTTCTATTTTTTGGGGTGCTGCCCTTGGTTGGCTCAAAATGCGCAAGCTTCTCAGTTTCCCACTGTGTAAATTTCAAGATTCAAGATTTAATAAATTTGTATGCCGCCCAATCCCGAAGGACTCTGGGCGGCTTACATAAAAACAATTTAAAAATACTAAGAATTTTTTTTTTATAGCAATAGCAGTTAGACTTATATACCGCTTCATAGGGCTTTTAGCCCTCTCTAAGCGGTTTACAGAGTCAGCATATTGCCCCCAACAACAATCCGGGTCCTCATTTCACCCACCTCGGAAGGATGGAAGGCTGAGTCAACTCTGAGCCGGTGAGATTTGAACAGCCGAACTGCAGAACTGCAGTCAGCTGAAGTGGCCTGCAGTGCTGCATTTAACCACTGCGCCACCTCGGCTCTTATTTAAAAAATTTAAAATACAAAGACAAAGCTAGTTAAAAGAACACAACATGCACTCAATTCTTAGTGGGGCTGGAACTCAATCAAGGTTCAGCAGCCCCAGGCCTGCCGGAACAGCCAGGTCTTGGTAGACTTTCGGAAGGCCGAGAGAGTGGGGAGGGTCCGGATCTCAGGGGGTAGATCGTTCCATAGGGCCGGGGCAGCTACAGAGAAGGCTCTCCCTCGAGGGGCCGCCAGTCGACATTGCGTAATCGACGGCACCCAGAGAAGGCCTATCCTGATTGTAAATGTGTTTTTATTTTCCATTTTCATTTCGTACAGTCACATATATACTGTGCATTACCGGGGCCATATAACATTAAACAATAAACACAGCCATTCCTCTTGTCAACAATACCCCCAAAAATAGAAACCCAATGTACCTCTTCGACCCTCCATACACCCTTTCTTTTGCCCCCCTCCAACTTTCCATCTTCCCTCCAACATTCCCCTCTACCCTACTTCCCCTCCCCCTCTACCACTCCTCTCTCCCGGTACACTCCCTCCCTTCCTTCTCACCCTCCCTCCCATCCTCTCTCCCACCCTCTCTACCCCTCTTTCTTCTATCCCTCTACTCCTCCCTTCGGTGTATTTCTACTATCTATTAATATATTCAGCTTGTCCTATTTTTACAGTGAAATTGCAAGAGCCAAGGTGGCGCAGTGGTTAAATGCAGCACTGCAGGCTACTGCTAGATCAGCAGTTCAGCGGTTCAAATCTCACTGGCTCAGGGTTGACTCAGCCTTCCATCCTTCCGAGGTGGGTAAAATGAGGACCCAGATTGTTGGGGGCAATATGCTGACTCACTGTAAACCGCTTAGAGAGGCCTGAAAGGCCTATGAAGCAGTATATAAGTCTACTGCTATAATTAAAGAGCAACAGTATACAAGTGCAGTCGTGTTACTTTAAAATCTAACACATACTATATATCCCCCCCCCTAACACCCCATGGAGAAGGCCTATCCTGTGAGATCTTATCGGACGCTGGGAGGTATGTGGCAGGAGGCGGTTCTTGTTAAAGAAATAAATTTACTGTCATGAATTGAGGGACTCAGTGGCTAGGATGCTGAGCTTGTCGATCAGAAAGGGTCGACGGTTTGAATCCCTAGCGCCGCGTAACGGAGTGAGCTCCCGTGACTTGTCCCAGCTTCTGCCAACCTAGCAGTTTGAAAGAATGTAAAACATGCAAGTAGAAAAATAGGGACCACCTTTGGTGGGAAGGGAACAGCGTTCCGTGCACCTTCGGCGTTGAGTCATGCCGGCCACATGACCACAGAGACGTCTTCGGACAGCGCTGGCTCTTTGGCTTTGAAACGGAGATTAGCACCGCCCCCTGGAGTTGGGAACGACTAGCACAGATGTGCAAGGGGAACCTTTACCTTTACTGTGAATTGAGACCTGGAATAAATCGACATTTCTTTTAATGACCGAGGTTTAGAAAAGAAACGGCTTACGTCAACCTTTGCAAATTTTTATCTTTCCCTTTTTTCACCTTTTTGGAACAGACATTGGTGCTGATGTCCTGGATTTGGCAGAAACAATGGTTGCTACTGCAGATGGATTGGTCTACGAGCCAGTAAGTGGGAGTTTCATATTTGTTTATTGTTTTGTCAAAGGTACAGTGACACCTGGCTTGTTATACACTCCAGCGGGAGAGAACAGCAAAAGTATTCATCCCACGATACTCTTTATTTTACTGAGCCTGGCTGGGTATCCCACAGACGTAGAAAATAGGACCGGAGTTAACATCTACCGATTAGCCATGAAATGCCCTGTAGAGTCGTGAGCCACACGGTATCTCTAGTAAGAAGATGGATTTCTGTTCTGACCCCCCTCCTCCATCCAGGAACAAAAACTGAGAGAAGCGTAAATGAGAATGTTTTTTAATAAGTCCAGACTCTCAGTGGCTGAAAGCCAAATCAACAGACAGATAAGCACTTTGGCAGCAAGTCCTACAAATGTTGGCAGCAATGCAAACAAACTCTGGCAGCAATCCAGCCTGCCAAGTTTGTTTCTCGTTAGTCCCTAACCTTGACTTCTGCAAGAAGGGCGTGGCACAAGCAGTCCCTTTTATAATCGGGAGAGGATCTTAATGAGCATCAGCTGAGCGTAATTACCTCCTGTAATTACGTAGTTGTTCTTGACGCCGAGTAGCCCTTCAACGGCGTGCATCCTGGAACAACTCACAGGTGGTTTCTGGATCACTCTCTCTTGTCTCCTCCCCACTGATCCAAGGCTCAGGCGCCAACCAGCCTCTCTGCGCCCTGCTCGGAGTCGGAACCCTGTCCAGGGTCCTCCACATCCTCCAGGGCCAACTCATAAGACCCCTCGCTGTCGGAGTCTGGTGGCAGCTCCAACGGCTCCTGCCGGGCCACAACAGATTTCTGTCCCAAAAATCCTACCCTCCAAATGTAAACTTGACTTAGGACCAGAAATATATCCGTTGCTGAGCAAAGCGGTTGCTAAGTGAGTTTTGCCCCATTTTACGATCTTTTTGCTATCGTTGCTTAGCGAATCACTGCAGTTGTTAAGTGAATCTTGTAGCCGTTAAGCGAATCTGGCTTCCCCCATTGATTTCACTGGTCGGAAGCCAGCTGGGATAGTTACAAACAGCGACCGCCTGATAAATACATGTCAATTGCCAAGATTATGTGCCTTTGGGTCCATTTTGATTCCTGGCAACTGCGGTTCCCATTTTCTTTTTCTTTTTTAATAGCAGATTTTTTTATTATTATTATTTCCCTTCTAAAACACCTTACAGTCATTACATCAACATTGTTATGTCATCATACCTGTACATGTATATAATATTTCGCTTCTATATTTACACACCTTTATACACAGTTCTATATATATTTATATATATATTGCTTTTTTGGCTTACTTATTTTTATTCTTGTTTTGCAGCCATTTGTACCAATTGTTCCAAATTTCATAATATTCCGACTCTTCTTTATCTTTTAATTTCAGTGTTAATTTGTCCATCTCTGCACAATCCAAAGGTTTTTTTTTATCACTAATTCATCCGAGGGGGGTATTATTTTATTTCCAGCATTGGGCAAATGCTATTCTAGCTGTCGTTAGCAGATGTGTTAATATGTACTTAATTTTCTTTGTATATTTCCCTTTGATTATTCCCAGTAGAAAGATTTCGGGTTTGTATTTTATCTGCTCTCCTGTAATTTCTTGCACCCATTTCCAAATTTTTGTCCAATATTTTTGTGTTTCCGGGCAGGTCCACCATATGTGATAATAAGTCCCTTGTACTTTATTACACTTCCAGCAGGTCGGCTTCATGTATGGGTACATTTTAGCCAATCTTGTTGGTGATAAGTGCCAACGATAAAACATTTTGTATATATTTTCTTTAAGTGCTGCTGATCGTGTTAGTTTATAATTTGTGTTCCAAATTCTTTCCCAATCCACTGGATCTATGTTGTAACCAAAGTTTTTGGCCCACGCTATCATGCAACCTTTAACTTTTTCTTCTTCAAATGTTACTTCTAATAAATATCGCAATTCCCATTTTCTAGCCCAGTTCCTTAACCACGTATCAAACGGATTTCAATGCTGAGTTATCTTTTTCTGCGTTTTTCCCAGACTCACAATTTTTTTTTTGTTCGAGAAACAAACGAAGACGGTTATTTGTCTCAACTTCCATCTTTTATTCTTGTTTTAGGTGATATTTGAACTCAGCCCCATGCAAAGAGAGTGGCAAAGGTAAAAATTCAGTCATTATCATCATTACGATTTCACTGGGATTTACAGTCACAAAGAAAAAGCAGGAGATTCCCCCCCCCCCAAAAAAAGAAAGCACAAGATAGTAAGGGAGGGAGGAGAACGGGGAAAACCCTGGGAAAAGATTCCAGAAGAATAAAAATGAATACTCTGAAGAAAAAGATAATATAACCATAAAAACAGGAAAAAGAAAAAGAAATTAGGAGAAAGGGGGAGAAGAAGAAAAATGATTAAAAGTGGAATTCTTGAGAGCCCAAGAGAAAATGAATAAAAGGAAGAAAGGGAAAAAGAGTTTCATTAGTAGATGAAAGGGAATCGTAGTATGATTAGCATTGTTACGTAACTAAATAAGAAATAAAGAAAGTTTGGATATTGTTAATTGTAGAACAAATTGAAAGAAATGCTCTCTCTGTTAAAATTTAATTAGAGGATATATCTTGTTTATTAGTAAAATAGACCAATAGAGAAATATGAAATGAGAATTTGGTGTAATTTTTGAAGGGGCAGCTGAAGATGTTGTTTATGTATTAAGAAAAGAAGTATAAAAATGGAGAATAATGAAAGAACATAATTTGGCTGAAAGTGAAAACCAAGCTTTGATGTAAAATGGATTAAGTAAATGAGAGGATGTAAAAGGAAAAGATCCAGTCAATGCTTTGTTTCTATAATAGGCATAAATTTGTATTAAAAAATAAAAATCTTTTGGGGAGGGGAAAAGTAATTATAATCATCATAATTCATGTCCCATCCAAAGTCACCTCAGTTCAGCTTTAAACAGGCTAAGTGCTTCCATCATTTCACTGATGAGTTGTTGCTCTGCAGTATTCACTACTAATGTTGCTTTATTGTGCAACTTGGGGGTGGAGTGAAAAGAGGCATCAGCCTAGAATTCCTACGTTGCCACAAGAGAACCAAGTCCAACCTCCTTTGAATACCATTGACGGTTATCTAAATCTAAGCAGGTTGGGAAGATTTGTTGATTAGTTGAGAAAATTCTGGTGCAATCCTTGGCTTTTAGCAACAGGCCAGTTTATTTGAACCTTAACATGTCTTTCATGGCTGATAGAATTCTTTATTGGCCAAGTGTGATTGGACGCATAAAGAATTGGTCTCCAGCAACCAAGTGATAAATCACGATCATAATTATCATAAAAAGAGATTCATGAGGTTCAACACTGAGTGATAGTCATGGGATACCAAATAAGCAGTCGACATAAATCATACTAGGGTACTAAATAAAATAATGTAGATCGTAAGATACAAGCAACAACGTTATAGTCATAAGGAGATAAAGAAATAGCTAATAGGAAAGATGAGAAGGATATTAATATAGCCCTACTAAGCAGTTTGACAGTGTTGTGAGAATTAGTTGTTTAACAGAGTGATGGCGGGGGGGGGGAATACACAAACACACACACACATATAACTATGTAATATAAATAACTATAATGTGTGATAGATAGACAGACAGACAGATATTGAGATAGATTGATGATAGAGATAGATGATAGATACATAGATTAGATAGACAGACAGACATGATAAATTGATGATAGAGATAGATAGATGATACATAGATTTATTGATTGATTGCTTGATAATATATTGATTATAGAGATAGATAGATTGATGATAGAGATAGATGATACATAGATTGATTGATTGATTGATAATAGATTGATTATAGATAGAGATAGATAGATTGATTGATAATAGATTTAGATAGAGAGATAAATAGACAGACAGATAGATTGATGATCGAGATAGATGATACATAGATTGATTGATAATAGATTGATTATAGATAGAGAGATAAATTGATAATAGATAGAGAGAGAGATAGACAGACAGACAGACATGATAGATTGATGATATAGATAGATGATAGATACATAAATTAGTTCACTGATAATAGATTGATGGTAGGTAGGTAGGTAGGTAGGCAGACAGACAGAGAGACAGACAGACATGATAGATTGATGATAGATTGATGATACATAGATTAGATAACTAGATTGATAATAGATTGATTATAGATAGAGATAGATAGCTAGATTGATAATAGATAGAGAGAGATAAATAGACAGACATGATAGATTGATGATATAGATAGATGATAGATACATAGATTAGATAGATACATACATAGATAATAGATTGTTGGTTGATAGATAGAGACAGACATGATAGATTGATGATAGAGATAGATAGATGATAGATGCATAGATTTGATTGATTGGTTGATTGATAATAGATTGATAATAGATAGGCAGACAGACATGACAGATTGATGATAGATAGATACATAGATTAGATAGATGATTGATGAGAGAGAAAGAGAGAATAGATAAAGAGAGAGAGAGAATAGCTGAATCTTTGTCTTTTGCTTTATTTCTAGGATATTACAAAATATTCAGGCCCGGCTGCAGGAAGAACATTCTCTTCAAGACATAATATTCAAAAGTGCTTTTAAAAGTGCTTCAACGGCACTTCCACCAAGGTGAGACCGTAGCTTCAGGGTCTCCTCGCCTTGGGGGGGTGGGGGACATGAAAAAGAACTGATGTAATCCAAAACAGGCCAATTCAGCGATAAAAGCCATGATGTTGACCGTATTTTTAGAATCGATACGCTAAACCATTTCTCGGTCGGGCAGTTTTTAATACCCAAAATGATAAAAGAATTGGGAGGGGGACCCCTGAAGGAAGATGCATATACGAGACATAGAGAGGTAGTCCTCAGCCTTATGTCCATTCGGTCAGCAACTGCTCAAAGTTACCGCAATGCTGGGGAAAAAAATGGATGTACAACCGAGCCTCGAAGTTGCAGCAATTGCAACACCCTTCTGGTCCTGCGATCATAATCCAGGCACTCAGGTGAGCAGCTGACAATTATGACCCTGCAGGGATTGTGGTCGTGTGGTTGGCAACCTTCCCTGCCAGTTTCCTGCAAGCAGAGTTAATGGGGAAGCTGGCAGAGGAGCGATGTCAATCAAAAAGAAGGATTAAATGGGGATTAAATCCAGATATAATTCAAATAAGGCTCAGATCTGACTGCGAAAAAGGTCTTTTCCAAAATAAATGCTCCTAAAAAATGACTAATTTTCTTTTGAAATTTGGCTCAAGACTCATGAATCCATTAGGGCGTGCTTTTTTTTTGGGGGGGGGGAAACCTGACAGTGACATGACCATAGTTTTCCAATATTCGAGAGGCTGCCAGAAAGAAGAGGGGGGGTCGAAGCAAGGACAAGAATTAACAGATTGAAGATCAAAACGATCCAACCTGGAACCAAGGAGAAATTTCCTGAAAGTGAGAACAATTAACCCGTGGAACGACTTGCCTCTAGACACTGAGGGTATTCCAACACGGGAGGCTTTTAAGAAGAGATTGCACACCTCCTTGTCTGGAATGGTATAGGTCAGGGAGCCACATGTGGCTCTTTCGTCCCTCTGCTGCGGCTCCCTGTTGCTCAAAATATGCGTCACAACTGCCAATATTTGCTCCCCCTGCTGACGAGATTGGTTTACCACTATGCTTAATACGCGTCGAGAAATTGGCAAACGGCGCGGCGTTATCTTCATTTTAGATGTCAAAAGGATTTTGTGACTCCGGGTGTTTTCTTTTCTGTGGTAAATGAGCGCAAATGGCTCTTTTGAGTGTTTAAAGTTGCCGACCCCTGGTATAGGTTCTCTTTGCTAGTCTAGGGGGTTGGACTAGAAGACCTCACAAGGTCCCTTCCCATCCTGTTATTCTATACCCAGTCTTCTAAGACACACCTGTAAGTCATTCCCCATTTTTTTCTCTCCATTTGAGAGCTTGTATCTACTTCCATGGTCATCGGAGAAGCAATACTTAACCTACGTTTTCTGGGAATTTGTATTTTGCAAGGCTTCGTGAAGTGCTACTTTTTAAGGAACGCGTGTTTTTTGTTTTTAAATCCGCGCAGGGAGGACAATTCCAAGCATTCGGCTGATGCCTGCAGAATTCACGGGCACCTCTATGTGAATAAAGTAGCAGGGAATTTTCACGTCACAGTGGGCAAGTATGTTCATTTCATTTCCTGAAACCTGGGTTTGCAACTTTTAAGACGGGGTGGGGGGATATACACACACACATATAACTAACTATATAATATAAATAACTATAATGTTACCAGCATGGCTGGCTGGGGAATTCTGGGAGTTGAAGTCCAATGCATCTTAGTTGCCAAGGTCCAATGCATCTTAGTTCCTACAGTAGGAAACCCTACTATAATCCAGCTTTTGCGTCCCTCTTCAAAACATCAGATGTCCTTTTTTTCAAGGGACAAACCAATCATGCAATCCTATAGAACAGGGGGGTCAAACTCAATTTCATTGAGGGCCGCATCGAGGCTGTGGCCGACAGGGTGGGTGGTGGGGGGCAGCTTGACGCTAATCCCAATCTGCTGGTATATTTCCTCTTTGCACTGGGGAGATCAGGCCGAAGCTGTTCGGATCTAGGCTTCCCCAAATCACGAAGCAGACTCCTTGTCCCGACAAAACCCCTTTTTATTAAGTTACTGTGAATTCCTCTCATTCGCATCCAGCAAAGTCTTTCAAGGGAGGATTTACAGTCACAGACCTTATCTGGCTTGGAGAGCTGCCAGGTCGATATCTGCAAAACTTGGCCAGGAGTCTCGGAGAGTCACGAACCAATGAAACGAACTAATGGTCTCCTGCAAACTCCACTCCCCTTTTGCTCCTCTTTTATTTCCTCTGGGAGGGGCCATTCATCGTCCACTTGTGGCCTTAACTCCCAAGTCGACCCCTGTTCTTTAGCTGTTCCTTCATCTGGCAACTCTGCCATGCTCACACTGGGAACAGGCTCCAGCTGTTCTTCTGCCTCACTGATGTCCGACTCGGAAGGCAGCTGATAACTGTCAGACGGCCCTGGCCACCCTCTCTGCCTCCGACACAGAGCCCTCATCCGAGCTTTCCCCAGACACCAGGACTGGCCCATCTTCCTCCTCTACCTCCTCACTGTCCGAATCTGCCGCCAGCTCCGCACACTGGGAACAGGCTCCAGCTGTTCCTCTCCCTCACTGATGTCTGACTCCAAAGGCGGCTGATAACTATCAGGAAGCCCTGGCCACCTCTCTGCCTCCGACACAGAGCCCTCATCAGAGCCTTCCCCAGACTCCAGGACTGGCCCATGTTCCTCCCCAACCTCCTCACTATCGGACTCTGCCACCAGCTCCACTGGCCTCTGGTGGGCCACAACAGAAGCAACGAGGGTAGACCAGACTGGGCCAAAACGATATGTCAGCCCCTTGCATTTTCCAGGATGGCCCCACGGGCCGAATCTGGCCTTCGGGACTTGAGTTTGACACTCCTGCTCTAGAACAATCCCCAACCTTTTTGGATTGGTGGCCTAGAGGGTGATTAAGGGGGTTAAGGGGGAGGGGGGTGTTAAGAGGGAATGTTTTTGTTATGCGCCCGAGCACCCATTGCGCCAGAGGGACAACACGAACCGGCAATTCAGGATAACGCAACTACAAATGATGGAGTTTGGTGAGGGGGTTTATAAATACGATTAAAACGATTTATAATAATCGATCGACAGAAGTCATGGTGGTGTGACTGGAAAGAGAGTGATTACGAAGGGAACTAGACAAGGGTCTCCACTATCGGCATTCCTATTTATACTGCCATTAGAGATTATTTTAAATAGAGAAATAAGACCAAACAGAGAGATAAAAAGCTATGAGGGTTAAGAAAAGAAGAATATAAGTTACAGGCATTTGCTGATGATTTGGTGTTTATTACGGAAGGTCCAATAGAAACAGAGCCAAAACTAATTGGAACAATAGAGGAGCATGGAGAAATAGCGTGTTTGAAGATTAATAAAGATAAAATGAAAATCCTGGGGGGAAAAAACATAAACAGAAAAACAGAAAAGAGAGCTGATGGGAAAACTGCATGTACAGGTGGTGAAAAAAGTACAATATTTGCAGTGGTGGGATTCAGCCGGTTCGCATCTATTCGGGAGAACCGGTTGGTAACTTTCTAAGCAGTTCAGAGAACCAATTGTTGGAAGAAATCTCCTTTTGTTTTTTTCCCCACTTTACTGGGCTAATCCTGTAAGGAAGGCAGGAAGGAAACATTCTGGTGTTGTTTCTAGCCTAATCTTTATTGCCCTGCTTACAGAAACTGCCTCTCCGGTTAACCCTTATTACATTGTCACAGCTAAGGCGAAGCGCCCATCGACGTGAGTGACCTTGAGTTGGCCAAGCCCACCCAGTCACATGGCCACCGAGCCCCGCCTACCCAGATAGTCATTAGGGCAGAGAACTGGTTGTTTGAATCCCACCATTGAATATTTGGGTATCCAATTGACATGTGTAACAATCAAGAGAGAGCCGAGGTGGCGCAGTGGTTAAATGCAGCACTGCAGGCTACTTCAGCTGACTGCAGTTCTGCTGTTCGGCTGTTCAAATCTCACCGGCTCAGGGTTGACTCAGCCTTCCATCCTTCCAAGGTGGGTAAAATGAGGATCCGGATTGTTGTTGGGGGCGATATGCGGACTCTGTAAACCGCTTAGAGAGGGCTGAAAGCCCTATGAAGCGGTATATAAGTCTAACTGCTATTGCTATTGCTATAACTATTATAAAGTGGGAAAACAAATAGAAAGAGATTTGGAAATGTGTATCTATTCCTTGATTAAGTCTGCCTTTCGATAACATCCTTGAATTCCAACACAATCTCTCTCTCTCCCCCCTTTCTTTCTTTCTTTCTTTCTTTCTTTCTTTCTTTCTTTCTTTCTTTCTTTCTTTTTCTTTTTAGGGCAATCCCCCACCCAAGGGGCCACGCACATTTGGCAGCCCTTGTGAGCCAAGAATGTAAGCCAGATCTTGTTTCTTGCCGCGGAAGTGTTATTTGTTGCCTGGTGCTTGGGACGAATCTTTCCAGACACATTGCCAGAATACTTTGTGGCGTACTCTGCAGAAGCAGCCTGCCTCTGGATGTGTGTGTGTGTGTGTGTGTGTGTGTGCCGAAACAAATCCACACCACAACTAGATTTTTGCAGCGTGTGTGGTTTTGCTGATGGAGAACGACATCCGTCTCTCCTTGCCACTTGGCACGGTTGTAAATGTTTTCCAGATGCTTTGGTCTGCTTTCTCACTAAATATTTCGGCATCATAATTGGCAGAGGCAATCTTAATTGGCAGGGCATGGATCGAAACCATTAAGGGATTTCCATGCTGTGTCCACAGTATATAACGCAATACAGATAATCCTTAATTTACGACCAAAATTTAGCCCAAAATTTCCTTCGGCTAAGCAAAGACAGTTTTTAAGTGAGTTTTGCCAGGGCACTGAACAAAAAAGACGCTTGGGACTGTTCTTCACACTTATCACACAGTCGTGATCAAAATTCAGATGCTTGGCAACTGGCTCTTATTTATGACGGTGACGGGGGTCGAGCGATCCCCTTTTGTGTCCTCCTGACAAGCAAGAGTGAACGGGGAAGCCAGAATCACTTAATTACCTATTGCCACCTCCGCACACCCCATTTTCCACCCATCCTGATGCCCGCACTCACGGAGGCCGGAAATGGGGCGCACGGAGGCGGCATTACGCTATGGCAATCCCTGCAGCCTGAAACAGCTGACCGTGGGGAGGCCTGACAATCAGCTGCTTGTGCTAATCAGGCTGTGCTGGAACTGAAATGGGCTGTTTGCTGTTTGCTACAAGGAAGCCAATTGCTGGGAGGCAGAGGGAGATTTTTTTTTCTTGTGCTAATCAGGCTGTGCTGGAACTGAAATGGGCTGTTTGCTGTTTGCTACAAGGAGGCCAATTGCTGGGAGGCAGAGGGAGATTTTTTTTCTTGTGCTAATCAGGCTGTGCTGGAACTGAAATGGGCTGTTTGCTGTTTGCTACAAGGAGGCCAATTGCTGGGAGGCAGAGGGAGATTTTTTTTTCTTGTGCTAATCAGGCTGTGCTGGAACTGAAATGGGCTGTTTGCTGTTTGCTACAAGGAGGCCAATTGCTGGGAGGCAGAGGGAGATTTTTTATTTTCTTGTGCTAATCAGGCTGTGCTGAAACAAACTGAAAAAGGCTGTTTGCTGCAAGGAAGGAAATTGCTGGGAAGCAGAGGCAGATTTTTTTTCTTGTTTCCCCCCCCCCCAAAAAAGCTAGGGGCGTCTTATACTTCAGAGGGTCTTATACTCCGAAAAATACAGTATGCGTGCCCATAGCTAAAATTACGATATTAACCAGGGTTTTCTTTCCGTTGTGTCTTCCAGCCTACAATTTCTCCCATCGGATAGATCACTTATCTTTTGGAGAGCTCATCCCAGGCATTATTAATCCTTTAGATGGCACGGAAAAGATTGCATCAGATCGTAAGTGGGTTTTATTTATCTTTATCGCAAGAGCTTTCTTTGTTGTTCCATTTGGATGACAATTCTCTTCTTGATTTCCTTGAGTGGCGTTTATTTGCATCATTTCCGTGGCATTTTTAACGACTCTGCCGATGTGTTAATCACAATCTCTGCTGAGATCTCAATAATTACAATAATAATTGGTAAGGTAATATTTTCAGAAATAAATATGTCATATTTTTTTACGGAATCTAGCCTCGATGATGGTATCTTACCTATGGAACATCTCTGGCTACCCCCCAAATTATTAATATATTTACATAAAGGCTAATTAGCATACAAGGGGGGTGTTGAGCCTTTTGTATAAGCCCAAGGAGATGGTATGCAGGAAAGAAGGCATGTGATTCCGTTTTAATTGTGGGTAAATGAGTTTATCTCGTGTTTAAATGCACTTCAAAACTTTCTCTACGACAGAGGAGTCAAACTCAAGGCCCGGGGGCCGGATCTGGCCCGCGGGGTGCTTATATCTGGCCCAGGGGCCGCCCTGGAAATGGGCCTGCGGTGCTTCTGCAAGTGAAAATGGAGTTTGCACCTGGCCCTCCCTAGCTCCATTTTCGCCGGCAGGGCGAGTGACGACAAGATGACCATGCCGCACCCCCCCCCGGCCACGCCCTCCCCCCCCCCGAGGTCAAACACAACCCTGATGCGGCCCTCAATAAAACCAACAATGTAGGTTTGTACTCAGACTGTTGTTTTCCTGCATGATGAATTTTGTTTTAACTAATCTTTTCTTTTAATTTGGGTTCTGCAGACAATCAGATGTTCCAGTACTTTGTTACTGTGGTGCCAACAAAACTTCAGACGCACAAAATTACAGCAGAAACGCATCAGTTTGCAGTGACAGAAAGGGTAAGTTCAAAAAAAATGACCAGTTTTTTTTAAAATGTGTGTGTGTGTGTGTGTGTGTGTGTGTGTGTGTGAACAGTAGGTGCTATTTTCTTCTGTCTTTTTCCTTTATGATTAAAAAATAAATAAAATAGAAGCCTTTGCAATAAACGGATGTGCATTCAAAGTCCCTAATTAAATTATTTCCAATTTTTTTTCCCTTTTCCTAATGTTCCTCAATACGGGCTAGGTCTTCCAAAAATAAATTTTAAACAGTAGCCACTGACATCTCGATTTTAGGGTTTTTTTGCATTTAAAAAAAACAAAACAATATTTATGTCAAGCCTCCAAGTAACACAAAATCCATGGTCCGACAGTGTCCTGTGGAGCTGGCAGCAGATTTGGACAGTGGGGAGGTTGGGGAGGAACATGGGCCAGTCCTGGAGTCTGGGGAAGACTCGGACGAGGGCTCTGCGTCGGAGGCAGAGAGGGGGCCAGGGCCATCTGGGAGTTACGTGCTGCCTCCGGAGCCTCCAGAGTCGGACATCAACGAGGCAGAGGAACAGGGGGAGCCTGTTCCCGGTGCGCGCATGCGCAGAGCTTCCAGAAGGCAAGAACAGTTAAGACAAAAGGGGCGACTCAGGAGTAAGGCTTGGAGAAGATTGGCCCCTCCTATAAGACATAAAAGATTTGTTCATTTTGTTCGGTTCAAACTCTGAAGCTCCATTTGACTCTGTGCTCCATTTGGCCTTGCAAACCTAATTGGCAATTAGGTCTCTGGCAGCGTTTCAAGGGAGATAAAGGTGGGTACTTATCAGCCTTACCCTGAAAGACTTTGGCAGACTTCTGTCGGACTCTTCGCAGACTGTTTGTGAATCATTGCAGGCTGGGAATGACCATAACTCCAAAAGGAATGCCACCTAGACACAACATTCCCCCCCCCCTTATCTTTACAACACCCTCTTTCCACAGTAAGAAAGTGGCGAGCCTAAAGTATCATTAAATTAATTTACTCACAATCCTAAAAGCTAATAGAAAAAGAATACAAAAAGGCTACAATAAAATATCACTCCACATACCATATTTTTCGGAGTATAAGACGCTCCGTAATATAGATAGACAGATATCTGGATGAAACGGAGAGTCAGTGCCACTCAAAATCAATGCACTTGTGGATTTTTAAATCTACAGCTACCGTATTGTTCGGAGTGTAAGACGCTCCGTAGTATAAGACGCACCTAGCTTTTGGGAAGGAAAACAAGGGAAAAATATCTGCCTCTCCCTCCCAGAAATTTGCCTCCTTGCAACAAACAGCAAACAGTAGAGGCCATATACACTGTTTGTAGTGTTACATTTCAGACTATACTTCTACAGATGTTAAAATTGATGTGCTTTTCTGGAAGTATACGTTATTCTCTGCTATTTAAAAGAAGATAAAATAGCACTAGGCCTCTTCAAATCAAAAAATTATTTTAAAAAGCTTCTTCATTTTGTTAAGCTGTCCAGAACAACAATAAAGCAGTCTTTAAAAAATAAGTCTCATAATCTGAACATTCTATAGGCATTTATAGTTATTGACTTGCCTCCTTGCTGCAAACAGCCTGATTAGCACAAGGAAAAAAAAATCTCCCTCTGCCTCCCAGCAATTTGCCTCCTTGCAGCAAACAGCCAGTTTCACTGTCAATTTCAGCAGGGGCCTCCCGATCATCAGCTGTTTTGGGCTGCAGGGATTGCTATAGCCTATTGCAGCCTCCGCAAGCCCCATTTTCCCCCTTTGCTGCAAGGAGGCAAATTGCTGGGAGGCAGAGGCCAAAGAGAGGGGGCTGGTAGGTTGGTGGGGCTACATTCAGTGTATAAGACGCACCCAAATTTTCACTCTCTTTTAGGGGGGAAGGTGCGTCTTATAGTCCAAAAAATATAGTATTTGTTCAGCTGGCTATGCTTCGAGCCGAGGTGGCGCAGTGGTTAAATGCAGCACTGCAGGCTACTTCAGCTGACTGCAGTTCAGCAGTTCGGCTGTTCAAATCCCACTAGGCTCAAGGTTGACTCAGCCTTCCATCCTTCCGAGGTGGGTAAAATGAGGACCCGGATTGTTATTGGGGGCGATATGCTGACTCTGTAAACCGCTTAGAGAGGGCTGAAAGCCCTATGAAGCGGTATATAAGTCTAACTGCTATTGCTATTGCTATGTCTTCTGCCCAATGGTAGAAGGGCGGAGAGACACTGACCAGGGTGTGAATCATCTCGGAGTATCTTCCTTACTCTGCTAAAGCAGCGAGACCTGGCGATGTCATCCAGTGGTGTTAGAGGGCAACTAATGGTTACGTCTGACAAATTGATAACTCTCTGTAGGGCTTCCTGTCCGCAGCAGTTAAACCAGCGTACCATACTATAATGCAATATGATTCAGGGTGGCCCAATCTTGGCAACTTGAAAAGTTGCGGCCTGGCTGGGAATTCCTGGGAGCTGAAGCCCACAAGTCTTTAAAAGTTTCCCAAGTTGGACAATAGCAATAGCAGTAGACTTATATACCGCTTCATAGGCCTCTCTAAGCGGTTTTACAGAGTCAGCATATTGCCCCCAACAACAATCCGGGTCCTCATTTTACCCACCTCGGAAGGATGGAAGGCTGAGTCAACCCTGAGCCGGTGAGATTTGAACCGCTGAACTGCTGATCTAGCAGTCAGCTGAAGTAGCCTGCAGTGCTGCATTTAACCACCGCGCCACCTCGGCTCTCGGACAACCCTGATTTAGGCAGCCTTGTGTAAGTAAATCTTGAGTCTTCATTTGTCTTTGACTTAATATGGCTTTGCAAAGCTATCCTTGATTTGGTTTTCCTTATCGCGGCTTTCCCTAGGAACGTGTGATCAACCACGCAGCCGGGAGTCACGGAGTTTCTGGCATTTTCATGAAATACGATATCAGTTCCCTCATGGTGACTGTGACTGAGGAACATATGCCCTTCTGGCAGTTTATAGTCAGGCTCTGTGGTATAGTTGGAGGAATTTTTTCTACTACAGGTAAATACATTCTGCTTTCCCCAGAAAATAAACCCTAGCATGATTTTTTTCAGGATGCTCATAATATAAGCCTGTTCTGACCCCCTCTTCTGTCCAGCAACAAAATGCCGAGACAAGCTTAACTGGAATGTACTTTAATTAGCAAGACACCAAAACCTCGGTGGCTGAAAGCCGAGCAGAACAAACAGATAAGGACCTTGGCAGTAATTCAGACAAACTCAGGCAGCAATAAACACAGATAAGGCTTGGCATCAATCCAGCCTGCCAAGCTCACAGTACTGTCCTCCGACATTCAATCCTGCGTTGACTTCTGCAAAGAGGGGCGTGTGCACAAGTGGCTTTTTATAGTCTGGAGAGGAGCCTAATGACCACCAGCTGAGTACAATCACCTCCTGTAATTGCGTAATTGTTCCTGATGCCTAGTAGCTCTTCGATGGCGTGCATCCAGGAACAACTCACTGCTGGCGTCTGGCTCACTCTCCCTTGTCTCCTCCCCACTAGTCCAAGGCTCAGGCGTCTCCTGGTGGCCAACCAGCCTCTCTGCGCCCTGCTCGGAGTCGGAACCCTGTCCAAGGTCCTCCACCTCCTCCAGAGCCGACTCAGAGGGCCCCTCACTGTCGGAGTCTGGTGGCAGCTCCTGCTGGGCCACAACACAAGCCCTACCTCAAAAAATAAACCCTAGTCAGCTAAATGGACACATTTAGTACCATGTTTCTTGGAAAATGAGACCTAACTGGAAAATAAGACTTAATGTGACACTTGGAGCAGAAATTAATATAAGACCCGGTTTTATTTTTGAGGAATTATGAGTATTACAGATACAGGAGCTCCTCTACATACAACCACAATTGGGTTCAGAATTTCCATCATTAAACAAGGAAGCCACATCTCATTTTATGACCTTTTTTGCCACAGTTGTTAAGTAAATCAACCACAGTTGTTAAGTAAATCAACCACAGTTGTTAAGAGAATCACCACAGTTGTTAAGAGAATCAACCACAGTTGTTAAGTAAATCAACCACAGTTAAGTGAATCACCACAGTAGTTAAGTGAATCACCACAGTTGTTAAGTGAATCAACCACAGTTGCTAAGTGAATCACCACAGTTGTTAAGTAAATCAACCACAGTTGTTAAGTGAATCAACCACAGTTGTTAAGTGAATCAACCACAGTTGTTAAGTGAATCACCACAGTTGTTAAGTAAATCAACCACAGTTGTTAAGTGAATCAGCACAGTTGTTAAGTGAATCAGCCACAGTTGTTAAGTGAATCACCACAGTTGTTAAGTAAATCAACCACAGTTGTTAAGTGAATCAGCACAGTTGTTAAGTGAATCAGCCACAGTTGTTAAGTGAATCAACCACAGTTGTTAAGTGAATCAACCACAATTGTTAAGTAAATCAACCACAGTTGTTAAGTAAATCAACCACAGTTGTTAAGTGAATTACTACAGTTGTTAAGTGAATCAACCACAGTTGTTAAGTGAATCACATGGTTGTTAAATGAATCCGGCTCCCCCACTGGCTTCGCTTGTCCGACGCTGGTAGTAACCACGTTTACAGTATCAAATAGAAATACCAGCCTAACCAAATGCTCAACTTGTTCTCTTACTGTAGGCATTTTACACAGCGTTGGAAGATTCATAGTGGAAATTATCTGTTGCCGTTTCAGACTGAAGTCTTCCGAATCTACACCTGTAAGTATCTTCTGAGTAACACCTGGGATGTTCATAGAAGAGGTGCAGCTCAGGATCAAACTGTGAGGTCCTTGGTGCTCGTCTTGAGCTTGGTTGTTTCCTCACAGATGTCTCACGGCCCAACTAGGAAACATCAGGGTGAGATATCTCAGTCAGGCATCTGGAAGGGACCTTGCAGGTCATCTAGTCCAACCCCCTGCCCAAGCAGGAGATGCTACACCCTTTCTGACAGATGGCAGTCCAGTCTCTTCTTGAAAGCCTCCAGTGATGAAGCTCCCACAACTTCCGAAGGCAACTTCTGTTCCATGGTTCTCACCGTCATAAAATGACTCCTTATTTCCAGGTTGAATCTCTCCTTGATCAGTTTCCATCCATTATTCCTTGTCTGGTCCTCAGGTGCCTTGGAAAGGTTTAGCCCCCTCCTCTCCATGGCAGCCCCTCATATATTGGAAGACTGCTATCATGTCTCCCCTGGTCCTTCTTTTCATTAAACTAGACATACCCAGTTCCTGCAACCGTTCTTCATATATTTCAGCCTCCAGTTCCCTAATCCTCTTTGTTGCTCTTCTCTGCACTCTTTCTAGAGTCTCCACATCTGTTTTATAGTGTGGCTGATGACATTCCCTAGTTGGGTCACGAGACATCTGCAGGCTCGGGCTTCACATAGGTCTTTCTTTATATTTAGCCTTAGAGGGGGCTTTCCTTTCCTGCCTCACTCGGAAAACCAACGGAACAGAATAAATAATCCAATCAATGAGAAGGATACTTTGAAATCTAATGGAGCACAGCTTTTCTGAGGGTAGATAAGTCCATCCCAGTTTTTAGGGATCTTCCCTGTGTGACGGCACCCTAACCATCTCTGCAGCCTTTCGGGGAAGAATTGTGGGAGTTGACATTGGGATATATTTGAAATTACAGAATTGTTAGGAAATGGTGTGGATCTTCTAATCCAACCCTCTGTTCGAGCAGGAGAGTGTATACCGATTGGCTGTTCAATATTTTCTTTAAACTCTCCATGAAGCATCCACAATTTCTGAAGGCAAGCTGTTCCACTGATGAATTGTTCTAACCGTTAGGAAATTTCTCCTTAATTCTGGGTTGCTTCTGTCCTTGATGGGTGGAAACTATCCACCCATTGCTTCTTGTCCTGCCCTCTGGTCCTTTGGAGAATAATTTTGACCCTTCTTGCCTTTGTGGCACACCCACAAATACCAGCCCTTGAGCATTTGAACGGGTTGCTTTGGTAGAATTCTTCTTCCAGAATTAGTGACAACATTAAGCCACGGGAAGGAAAGTTAAGAGTAGGGGAAAGGAACAGAACAGACCAAAGGCAGATTTCAGTGTATTAAATATCCCGATTCCTGAATTGACTAGCGTCTCACTGGATCCAGTGCTCTTAGACCAGGAGTATCAAGCTCAAGGCCCGCGGGCCAAATCCAGCCTGTGGTCTACCCATGTCGCTTCGGCCCGGTCTACCCAGTGTGAAGCATGCCAGTACTTTGGGGAGTGGCATCAAGCTGGCCATGCCCAGGGAGTGGCGTCAAGCCGGCCACGCCCAGTGAGTGGCATCAAGCTGGCCATGCCCAGTAAGTGGCGTCAAGCTGGCCACACCCAGTGAGTGGCATTAAGCTGGCCACACCCGGTGAGTGACGTCAAGCTGGCCACACCCAGTGAGTGTCATCAAGCTGGCCACGCCCAGTGAGGCGTCAAGCTGGCCACACCCAGTGAGTGTCATCAAGCTGGCCACACCCAGTGGATGTCGTCAAGCTGGCCACACCCAGTGGATGTCGTCAAGCTGGCCACCAGTGAGTGTCGTCAAGCTGGCCACGCCCAGTGAGTGTCATCAAGCTGGCCATGCCCAGTAAGTGATATCAAGCTGGCCATACCCAGTGAGTGGTGTCAAGCTGGCCACGCCCAGTGAGTGGCGTCAAGCTGGCCGCGCCCACCCAGCCTCCTGGAGGTCAATCACAGTCCTGATGCGGCCCTCAATGAAATTGAGTTTGATACTCCTGTCTTAGACTATTCATCCAAGCAGTGAATAAACATTAGAAGTGCTACCACGATTGTGACAAAATCTGTGATATATCTTTTATTTTTTTTATTTTTTATTTTATTTTAATTTATCTGCATCCTGCCTTTATTATTTTTGGGAATAACTCAAGGCGGCGAACATATCCAACACACCTTCTTCCTCCTCCTCCTCCTCCTCTTTTCCCCACAACAACAATTCTGTGAGGTGAGTTGGGCTGAGTGAGAGTGACTGGCCCAAGGTCACCCAGCCGTCTGTCATAGCTAAGGCGGGATTAGAATTCATGGCCTCCTGGTGATTGGTCTAATGTCACCCAACCATCTTTTATGGCTAAGGTGGGACTAGAACTCAATGTCACCTGGTGATTGGCCCAAAGTCACCCAGCTGTCTATCATAGCTAAGGCAGGACTAGAACTCACAGTCTCCTGATGATTGGCCAAAATCACCCAGCCAGCTTTTATGGCTAAGGCGGGACTAGAACTCAAAGTCACCTGGTGATTGGCCCAAAGTCACCCAGCTGGTTTTCATGGCTAAGGCGGGACTAGAACTCAAAGTCACCTGGTGATTGGCCCAAAGTCACCCAGCTGGTTTTCATGGCGAAGGCAGGACTAGAATTCAGTCTCCTGGTGATTGGCCCAAAGTCACCCATTTGGTTTTCATGGTGAAGGTGGAACTAGAACTCACGGTCTCCAACTTTCTAACCTGGAGCCTTAACTACTAGGCCAAACTCTTTTAACCCTTCCCAAATAAATCTGTGTTATGATTTTTTTTCTCTAGAAAAGAAATAGGTGGATTTGAGAGACAGCGAGCCGAAATGCACGAAGAAGGGGAGGGGGAAAAATGATTTATCTGCTTTTTTTCCCTCCCCCTACAGGTTCAACTTCCAGATAGTCAACGAAACGGCCACGAAGCTGTAGCAACCGAAGACGCGACGCAATAGCCCCTCCTTCAGAAACTGTTTTTGTCTTTCTGTCTTGATGCGAAAAGACTTTTTTTCTTTTAATAGCAAAAGATTGTGCAATACGTTCAGAGACATGGACACGGGCGGGGTGTGGGAACAGAGCCATTTTTTTTCAGCAACGAAAGAAGGGAACACGATGGACTTCTTGCCGTGACTTGTTCGTCCTTTTCAGGATTTCGGAAAAAAATAGCCGGGATAATCCTTTTAATTTTAAAGTCCTACTTTACGAGAACGGGACTTGCAATCCCGAAACTGCACTTAAATCGTGGGAACTATCAACTCTACATTCAGCGTTGCAGAGTCTCAAAAGGGAACGAAATTGGGAAGAGGTGTGTTTTCCGTAGGCAGCCGATGCGGGAAAATTTGCAGCCGAAACTCAGCAGCTGTATAATTCTAGTTTTGAAAAACAAGGTGCGAGGAGGTGTGATATTTTTTTTCTTTCTTTTTTTAAATCTCTCCCCCCCCACAAAAAAAAATCTTTTTAAAATGTCACTCCTATCGTAAGAATGTGGAAATTCCCAAGAAATGGAGAATGAATGCACAAGAAAGGAAATTAAAATCTCACACTGGGAGCGTAGCATGTATACCGATTTTATGAATGGGCTGTTTGTAAACAAACGTGGGAAACCATTTAGCGTTATCGCTTCTTGTCAAAATTCTTTCCGCGAAAAACAAAAAAAGAAAAGAATGGATGGAAGAATCATGGGCTGTTGAGAGTGATTGACAGCCTTAGGGGTACACTGTTGAGAATGATTGATGGACTCACGGGTACGTGGCAACCTGAAGAATCCCATCATGGGTTATTGTTCATTTACTTGAGTTTTAAGGTACCATCCAGGAATACGGCGGCTCAGTGGCTAAGACTCTGAGCTTGTCGATCGGAAAGGTCGGCTGTTCGAATCACATAACGGAGTGAGCTCCCGTTCCTTGTCCCAGCTTCTGCCAACCTAGCAGTTGGAAAGCATGTAAAAATGCAAGTAGAAAAATAGGGACCACCTTTGGTGGGAAGGGAACAGCGTTCTATGCACCTTTGATGTGGAGTCATGGCGGCCACATGACCACAGAGACGTCTTCGGACAGCGCTGGCTCTTCAGCTTTGAAATGGAGATGAGCACCGCCCCCTAGAGTCAGGAACGACTAGCACATATGTGTGAGGGGAGCCTTTACCTTAAGGTACCATCCAAATGGATTACAATGTTGAGCCTCATATTTTTGTAGGCTGGGGCATACAGGTAGTCCTCAACTTTCAACAGTTCATTTAGTGACTGTCACACTTAACGACTGCTGCAGCATCAAAAACTGAGTGATCAAAATTGAGATGCTTGGCAACTGACTGGTATTTACGACGTGGGTATTATGGGGCCCTTTTGCGATCTCCTAACCAGCAAAACCAGTGGGGAAATCCGATTCAGTTAACAACTCTGACAAGAAAGGTGGTAAAATGGGGCAAAATTCATTTGTCTCACTTAGCAACAGAAATTTGGGGCTTAATTATGGTGGCATGTCAAGGATTACCTGCATCGGCTTGGGCCTTCCATTAAATCTTTAATTTATGGAAGACTGGACGATAAGAATAGTGAAATTAGTGGGCAGTCATATTGCAAATTAAGTACGAATTTTGACTGAATTGAATCCAGCGGCTTTTAATTCCACGCTCTTGATACCATAAGTAAATATGGGACCATAATTTAAATTCTGAGCCTTAATCTTTCTAACTGATAATGCGAAGCAGTCACCGTGTTCCTCTGGTCGTCAGTGAATTTTAATTCAACATCTGCGGTCATCTGTAAAAAAAAAATAAGAACTTAGATGTCTTGTTATTTATTTGGAAAGCTTGAGAAAGAAAAATAGGTAGGATGCACACTTCGGTCCATCACGGTTTCCAGAAACATCCCTTCTGCTTCATTAAAAACGTAGGAACGTACATCAAATGTGCCAAATTGGTGCTTTATAACAAAACATGGCTGTTAGCGAGAAAGACCAAAATGGAAGGGGGGGATCTGTTTTTAATGACAGTGGAAAGGACGGAGTAGAAGCGAGCAACTGTGACGGCTTTACATGGATTTCAATTCCCAGAATTCCTGGCGGGCTATACTTGTCCAACCAGGGATAGACAATCTGATGCCAGTGAAAAATGTCATTCCGAAATGTCATTCCCCGAAAATAAGACCTCCCTGGATAATAAGCCCAATTGGGCTGTTGAGCGCATGCGCCAAAATGAGACCTCCCCGAAAATATTGCAACATAGCAGCAGCCCGCGAGGTGACCACGCTCGCCGTCTCCTGCACTTCAAAAATGATAAGACCTCCCCGAAAATAAGGCCAAGCGCTATTTTGGAGATCCCGTCCTATTTTCGGGGAAACACAGCATTAGATTAGATTAACAGTTGGAAGGGACCTTGTAGGTCATCTAGTCCAACCCCTTGCCCAAGCAGGAGTCCCTACGACATTTCAGGCAGATGACAGTTCAATCTCTTCCTGAAAGCCTCCAGGGTGAAGCTCTCACAACTTCCGAAGGCAACTTCTGTTCCATGGGTTGATTGTTCTCACGGTCAGAAAATTCCTCCTTATTTCCAGGTGGAATCTCTCCTTGATCAGTTTCCATCCATTACTCCTTGTCTGGCCTTCAGGTGCTTTGGAAAACAGCTTGAACCCCTCCTCTCTGTAGCAGCCCCTCAAATATTGGAAGACTCCTATCCTGTCTCCCCTGGTCCTTCTCTTCCCTAGACCAGCCCAGTTCCTTCCCTAGACCAGCCCAGTTCCTGCAACCGTTTATCATATGTTTTAGCCTCCAGTCCCCTCATCATCCTGGTTGCTCTTCTCTGCACTCTTTCTAGAGTCTCCACATCTTTTTTAATAGTGTGGTGACCAAAACTGGATGCAGTACTCTAGGTGTGGTCTTACTAAGGCTTTATAGCAGGAGTCCCCAAACTTGACAACTTCAAGACTTGTGCATTTCAACTCCCAGAATTCTCCAGTCAACTATGTTGGAAGTGGTGTAGGATCTCCTCCTTGGGCGGAGGGGTTGGGCTAGATGACCTATAAGGCCCCTTCCAACTCTTATTAATCTGTTAAGCCACATTTCGCGACGATCCTTGGAAATGAAGTGTGCTTTAAATATTGTTCCCTGTTGTCATTTGCCTTACTTGTCACTAGATGCCATCCGTATTCCACGATCACATTTTTGGGGGGGGGGGGGGATTTTGAGTATGAATTATTTAAAATAATATTTTTCAAGGGCACCTGTGGATCCACAAGTGGCTTACAGGTTTTCAAGGCAGTGTTTAATATATACAATATCAACCAATGATGCAAAAACTCAGCAATAATATACTCCGTTTTTAGGCATATGAAATTATTTGGAATTTATTCAATGTCCTCACGCAGAGTCAAATCAAGTAACTTTTATTTTTTTACACGCAGCACTGGGGGGTACAATATTTAGTAACCCTTGAGAGTTGACCCATAAAATCAGCAAAAACATAAACCCCGTTTACTGAAACCAATAGACTTTCCAGTTCTGATTGCACGAGGAGCCACGTAATTCGTTCTCATTAAGCTTTTTTTTTTTTTTTTTTAAAGCTCCCCGTTTCCTGATCACGACTGAGTCCTAGAAATAAAATATAATTAAAGAAAAAGAGAGAGAAGATATATATATATGGATGGATAGGATAGAATAAAATTGAATGGCCAAGTGTGACGATACAGAAGGAATTTGTCTGGTGCATCTCTGTACGTAAAAAGGCAAGACACATTCGTCAAGAATCGTAAGGTACGACACTTAATGATAATCATAGGGAATAGAACAGAATAAGAGTTGGAAGGGACCTTGGAGGTCTTCTAGTCCAACCCCCTGCTTAGCAATCAGGAAACAATATCAATATAAATCGTAAGGATACAAGCAACAAAGTTACAGTCCTGCAGTCATAAGTGAGAGGAGATGGGTGATAGGAACGATGAGAAGACTAATAGTAATAGTAATGCAGCCTATGGATGGACAGACAGATAAGACAGGAAAAGACAGGGATAAAGAGAAAGATAGAGACAGACAAACAGATATAGACAGATGAGATTAAATGGTAGATGATAAAGATAGATAATAAAGAAAAAGATAGTGACAGAGGTAGAGAAAGATGGAAAGTTGAAAAACACAAGACATAGATGATAAATACAGATGCAGACAGATAATGGAGAAAAAGGCAAAAAAGACAGAAAGAAAGAAAAATTAAGAAAGATGGAGAAGAGAGGATAGAGAGAGACAGATAGATACAGGATAGAGGAGATAGGTGGACAGACAGGCAGGCAGACAGATGATAGAGAAAAAGCTAACTGACAGCAGTCAGGTAGATAAGGGGGGGGAGAGGTGACAGACAGAGATAAAGACAGACATAGATGATATAATTAGATGTTAGACAGATAAAGGCAGAAAGAGATACAGACAGATAATAGAGAAAGATAGATAATAGAGAAAAAAGATAGTGACAGACAGAGGGAGAGAGAAAGACAGACACACACACAGACAGAGAGAGATCAATACTGGATATTTTCTTTTAACCTTACTACTGATGATAAGTCAGCCATCCAATCAAGTATTTTGCACATTGTAAAAACTGAGATCAGGCTGACAACGGATCTCTCACTCGCATTGCTTCTTACACGTTCTCGAAGGAAATGTTTCATTCTCAGATTTGGATGTGGGAAGATTTCTTAAGGATGGTTAGTGGGTGTATATTGTAGCCCAGGCAAACTGCAGCAACCTCTCTGTTTTCTTACGAATTCAATGAAGCCACGAAATCCCACCATCTTCTAGGGAGGGGGGAAAAAACCCAGCTTGTTGACCCATTCACGAATTTGGGGAAGCTGAAATGGCTGGAGCATCTGCAGGCTGCCAGAAATGCATACGAAGGGAGGGAAAAAAATATTCGACAGAAATGTTAAGGATTAGTATAGAAAAGAATAGAATACAGTAGAGAATTGAATAGAATAACAAGAGTTGGAAGGGACCTTGGAGGTCTTCTAGTCCAACCCCGTTTAGGCAGGAGACCCTACACCACTTCAGACAAATGCTTATCCAACATCTTATTAAAAACTTCCAGTGTTCTAAGTCTTCAGTCTTCTTAAAAACCTCCAGGATTACTGCAGAATAGAATAGCATAGAATAGAATAGAATGACAGAATTGGAAGGGATCTTGGAGGTCTTCTAGTCCAACCCCCTGCTTAGGCAGGAAAACCTACACCACTTCAGACAAAAGCTTATCCAACATCATCTTTAAAACTTCCAGTGTTCAAACATTCACAACTTCTGGAGGCAAGTTGTTCCATTGATCAACTGTTCTGTCAGGAAATTTATCCTCGGTTCTAAGTTGCTTCCCTCCTTGATTAGTTTCCACCCATTGCTTCTTGTCCTGCCCTCAGGTGCTTTGGAGAATAGTTTGACTCCCTCTTCTTTGGGGCAACCCCTGAGATATTGGAAGGCTGCTGTCATGTCTCCCCTAGTCCTTCTTTCTATTAAACAAGACATACCCAGTTCCTGCAACTGTTCTTCATATGTTTTAGCCTCCAGTCCCCTAATCCTCTTTGTTGCTCTTCTCTGCACTCTTTCTAGAGTCTCCACATCTTTTTTACATCATGGCAAACAAAACGGAATGCCGTATTCCAAGTGTGGCTTCCTCAAGGCCTTATAAAGTGGTATAAAGTAGATTAGCAGCTGTTCAAGGGAAAAAAAGCCATCAGATCACATGGAAATCTCTCTTTGGGAAATCAGTTCTGGCACAGATTCCTTCCAAGGTCACGAATGCAAAAGAAAAAAAAGTTGGATAAGAAATTGGGTTTTTATCCTGCAATTATTGAAGCAAAAAAAAGAGGTTTTAAAACTCTGCTTTTCCACAAAGCAGAGATAGAAGCAGCTGATTTTTTTTCTAAAAAAAAATAGGCCAAATTTTCTTACCTTGATAAGTAGTCCTTGACTTACGACCATTTGTTTAGGGACAGTTCAAAGTTACAACGGCCCTGAAAATACTAACTTATGACTGGTTTTTTCACCAGTAAGATTATTATTTTTTCTTCTCATCCAATATAGGAGAACATCTGCATCCTCCTGTCAGAGCTGGGGAACAAATTTAGCTGAGAAATGCAGAAACGAAAAATTCAAAGTGGAATAATATATGTACTGTAGGAAAGTTAGGGGAAATGCCTTGCATCAGCAACATAGTTAATAACCTGGTTTGCGATAAAGGGACGGTCCCTGGCATCGTCGTAAGAGGGGGGGGGTGATGAAAGCTTTTTCCATTTCATGTCTTTCAGGGCAGAAATATTTCACAATTTTTGCAAACGCCGGTAAAATTTAAGCAGGAGGTTACCGAGCTCACCTCTGCAGAAAAATTTAATTTATCTATCTATCTTCAGAAGAACCGGCTGGTTTGAAAAAGATAGAAACAGCCCATTTAGGTTGGAAAGACTCAATTTTGCAGTGCATCGGGCAGATATTCACACACACACACATACACAAACACACACAGCAATTGGGGACAGGGTCGAGATATACAGCTAAAAAGAAATATTGCTGCGTGTGTTTTTGTGTTTTGTGCATCAATCCTGTATTATTATTATTATTATACAATTGTGTCACAGTGGCCAGTTGTTTCGCCGGATTTGGCATTGGTTACTAGTCGGGCCCCACCCAGGGGCTTAGGACGTCGTAACGTATTTTCATAATATGCTTGCAGATCTAAGCAGTGCGGCTTTTTGCATTTGACTGATGGTGATTTTGTCAATTTTTAACTGTTTTAAATGTAATTCCAGTGCTTTTGGAATAGCACCCAGTGTGCCGATTACCACTGGAATTACCACTGCTGGTTTATGCCATAGTCGTTGAATTTCGATTTTTAAGTCCTGGTATTTTGCGATTTTTTCATGTTCCTTCTCGGCGACCCTGCTATCACCTGGTATTGCGATGTCTATGATTGTGACCTTATTTTTCTCAACCAGTGTGATGTCTGGTGTATTATGCACCAGTATTTTGTCGGTTTGTATACGGAAATCCCACAAGATCTTGACCATCTGATTTTCGGTGACTTTTTCAGGCTGATGTTCCCACCAGTTTGTTGCTGTTTTAATATTATAATTTTTGCACAAATTCCAGTGGATCATTTGTGCTACTGAATTGTGCCGCAATTTATAATCAGTCTGCGCAATTTTTATTATTATTATTATTATTATACAATTGTATCACAGCGGCCAGTTGTTTCACCAGATTTGGCATTGGTTACTAGTCGGGCCCCACCCAGGGGCCTAGGACGTCGTAACGTATTTTCTTAATATGCGTGCAGATCCAAGCAGTGCGGCTTTTTGCATTTGACTGATGGTGATTTTGTCAATTTTTAACTTTTAAATGTAATTCCAGTGCTTTTCGAATAGCACCCAGTGTGCCAATTACCACTGGAATTACCACTGCTGGTTTATGCCATAGTCGTTGAATTTTGATTTTTAAGTCCTGGTATTTTGCGATTTTTTCATGTTCCTTCTCGGCGACCCTGCTATCACCTGGTATTGCGATGTCTATGATTGTGACCTTATTTTTCTCAACCAGTGTGATGTCTGGTGTATTATGCGCCAGTATTTTGTCGGTTTGTATACGGAAATCCCACAAGATCTTGACCATCTGATTTTCGGTGACTTTTTCAGGCTGATGTTCCCACCAGTTTGTTGCTGTTTTAATATTATAATTTTTGCACAAATTCCAATGGATCATTTGTGCTACTGAATTGTGCCGCAATTTATAATCAGTCTGCGTGATTTTTTTTACAGCAGCTGAATATATGATGATCATGATGATCATGATGATCATGATGATGATTGCATGATTAATCTTTGGTGAGATTCACAGCCTTTAGGGCTGATTGGTAGTTCAACAGCTCGAGTCCTAACCAAGGACCAAGGAACTGTTAAGGTAACGTCGGAGGATATAAGCTGTTCCAAGTAGGGTGGTTTTTTGTAGAATCAGAATGTTCAAGTCCAATAAATTTAGAATTTCCAAATAGCGAGGTAGCCCTTTAGGTATTGCTCCAAGGGCTCCAATTACAATCGGGACAACACATCATCATCATCATCATCATCATCATCATCATCATCATCATCATCATCATCATCATCATCATCATCATCATCATTCTGCAACAGAAGTAGAAAAACAAGGTTTCTACAATTCAGTTTAGAAAGCTGATGCCCCCAATTCTTCTTCTAATCACAAACCTTCAGGCAATGTATGTATGTATGTATGTATGTATGTATGTATGTATGTATGTATGTATGTATGTATGTATGTATGTTCCAGCATAACTCTGGAGCGCCTCGAGCAATTTCCACCAAACTTGGTACACAGATGACTTACCCTCTGGAAACAAATACTTGGGGGACGGGACGACACCCCTGGTGTGTGTGTGTTTGTGTGTGTGTGTTCCAGCACAACTCTTGACTGCCTGGGCTGTTAAGGAGAGTGAGTGCAGCATCCTGGAGCAACGAATGTTTTTGATGTCAGTTGCTTCGCAGCTTCCTCTGGAAAGGCAGCCGTGATTTTCATCCTCTAGTGGGAGACTAGATGGGCTTCACATCTCTGCCGCACATGTGCAGGCGGTGGGGCACGTGCACATGGGGGGGGGTCATGCAGGGGGCCATGTGTGCTTGCACAAGGGAGTAGGGCGCATATGGGGGGAATGCATGCATGCACAGGGGCAGGGTGCATGCACGGGGACCACACATGCATTGCATTTTGGGGGTTTCTGCATGCACGCATTTACAATACAATACAATAGCAGAGTTGGAAGGGACCTTGGAGGTCTTCTAGTCCAACCCGCTGCCTAGGCAGGAAACCCTATACCACTTCAGACAAATGGCTATACAACATCTTCTTAAAGACTTCCAGTGTTTGGGGGTTTCCATTTGTGGGCGCATGAACACGCTTTGGGCACTCGGTCCAGAAAAGGTTATCCATCACTGGCTTAAAACGTTGGGAGACTTACAAGATATATTAATTACCTTGTAAAAAAAAAGTATCTTTTTCCTTTAGTCTTATTAATCATTGATAGTCTTCCTATCAATGTCTTATTGGTAGAGTTGAGATATCCAGGCGTTATGTCATCTCAGTGAACTGAAATTACTGACAAGCTTGAATCGGTAACAAAATACTTTATTTGATTTGAAATAATGGCGAATAAAACTCTGTTAACTGCACAGATTAGATCCCAAATAATAATATACAGAAGGAATTGCTTCGCTTAAGATAAAGAAATGCTGGTTACGTTTTAAGATATACACATGTTTTTAAATTACATTTTTGCATATACACAAAACAGTTCTGGAAAAATAAGACTTGTCCCAAGAGTGTCACGGCGATTAATCTGCAACCACAGAGTCATTATTTAAAAAATAAGTTTTTTTTTTTTCATATTTCCAGATGGGGATTTAAATGTCTAGAATGTCTTGTTGGGCACACTTTATTCTTCAGGCTGTGCCACTAAAATCAAAGAAGTTGGCACTTTTACATTTTCCTTTCCTCTTCCTGATAACTCCAATTTGTTTCAGGAAAAAAGCAGTCCTTGATTCCAGAAGCACCTGGGTTGAAAAGAGCTTGCCAGTAGCGAAAATCAGAAAAGGATATTCCCAGGTTTGGGTTGCTACAGGTTCGCCCAGGTTCCGGAGAAGCCGTAGCTAACATTATGGCTGATTAGAGAACCTCCAAATCCCACCCGTGGCTGGCCCCGCCCATCCATCCCCTCCACTGCCCTTCCATTAATCTCCATTTGGCAGGGCCCTAATGGAGGAGGGAAACGGGCCTCCCAGAAATTCCGGAAGAGTGGAAATGGGTCCATTTCCGGCCTCCAGAAGTCCTCTGGAGCCAGGGGTGGGTTTCTCACCCCGTTCCAACCAGTTCAGTTGGAACGGGGCCGGTGGCGTCCTCGTGCACGCGCGTGGTGCATGCATGCGTACTAGCATCTGCGCGACGCTCCAGCTGCTCCTGGAGGATAGCGCAGGCGCTGTATGTGTCCTGCGCATGCGTGGAAGCGCAGAACTCGTCAAAACCGGGTAAGCACCACGGGCGGGCAGGCGGGCCCTTCGCCGTTCCTGGAAGTTACTTACTTCCGGGTTCGCCGACCAACCGGTTCGCAGGGACCGCCGCGAACCGGTTGAAACCCACCCCTGTCTGGAGCCTAGAGGAAGCAATTTTTGCCCTCCCAGAGGCTCGAGGAAACCCTCCAGAGTCTGAGGAAGATGAAAACGCCCCCCTCCTGCCATGGAGACCGACTAGACCATGGCCATGCCCATCCAGCACTCGGGCAGAGAACCCGTTGCTGAAATTTTTGAAGCCCACCCCTGGATATCTCCGTGCTTGTAACATGCCACCAGGGTTCAAGTTGCCGGGTCACAGAATCCTAATTTCTTTCGCCAAACGTGGAAAGGTCTATATTTAGGGGGGGAAAACAACACAGCCTGATTTTGTACATTGATTATAAAACGACTGGATAATACCAAAGTCAATATAATTCACAGAGACTCTTCTCTTTATAGCTGGATGCAGAATGCAGCCTTCAGATGTGAAATTTCACATCTGAATAACAAGAGTGAACCTATTCGTCCTCCCCACTGTGAAAAAACGATTGGGAAGGGATACAGAAAAACAGAATTAGAAGGGACCCTGGAGGTCTTCTAGCCCAACCCCCTGCTGAAGCAGGAGACACTAGACCGACTGGCTGTCCAGTTTGTGCTTTAAAAACGTCCAATGTTGGAGCTTTCACAACTTCCGGAGGCAGGTTGTTAAAACGATCGATTGTTCTCACTGTTAGGAAGTTTCTCCAAGTTGCTTCTCTCTTTGATGAGTTTCTACTCATTGTTCCTTGTCCTGCCTTCCGGTGCTTTGGAGAAGAGGATGACCCCTCCCATCCTCTCTGTGACAGCCTCCCAAATACTAGAGGACTGTTATCATGTCACCTCTCGTTCTTCTTTTTGTTTGACTAAGCATATCCAGTTCCCTCAATCGTTCATGGCGCAGTTTGGCCTCCAGACACCTAATCATCTTTGTTGCTCTTCTCTGCACTTTCTCTAAAGTCCTAGCATCTTTTTTCGTATTGTGGTGACCAGAACTGGGTGCAATATTCCAAGTGTGGCCTTACCAAGGCATTATAAAGTGGTACTAATGCTTCGTCTGATTTCGAAATTTTTTAGATCTCCTGTAAGCACAGCACTTCCCTACCGTGACCCGTCAAAACCGCGGAGGACAAAATTGCGCTCGACGAAAGCGCGCATGTGACGTCATCACAGCGCGCCGAAAAAAAATTAAAAATTGAAATAAAATTAAAATTAAAGCAAGCCGATTCACATAAAGGTACGGGTTAGGTTTAGGGTTAGGGTTAGGGTTAGGTTAAGGGTTAGGGTTAGGTTTAGAGCGTTAGCGTTACGTTTAGCGTTAGGTTAAGGGTTAGCGTTAGGTTTAGCGTTACGTTAACGGTTAGGTTTAGGGTTAGATTTAGGGTTAGGTTAAGGGTTAGGTTTAGGGTTAGGTTTAGGGTTAGGTTTGGGGGGGTTAGGGTAAGGTTTTCGCTTTATTTTTACATTTTTCGATCACAGCGCGATGTTTTCGTCGTGCTGTGATGACGTCAAATGTGCGCTTTCGTCGAGCGCGATTTTGTACTCCGCGGTTTTGTGGTGGAACCCTTCCCTACAATTCATTAAAACTCTCTTCCTTTTTTCTGGCTTCCACCCAAGCCTGGGATTCGTGTAACGTTTTATTAAATTTAATAAGTTAAATCTTTAAAGCGGCAGTAGCCCCTTGGACAGAAACTTTGGGAGGAGGGGGGGAACCATGAGATAAACAAAGCCAGAGAAAAACATTGGGCTGAAAATCATTTCATCCTATCTTTCATCCACTCTCTCGGCCTTCCGGAAAGCCATTAAAACCTGGCTGTTCCGGCAGGCCTGGGGCTGTTGACCCCAAAATACGGTCCACCCCCATTTAGAACGGAGTGCATGGTGTGCTGTTTTTTAAATCTATCTTTTCTTTCCTTCTATTTTATTTTTTTTCTCTTTTTCTCTTGATTTATTCTGTACTGTAAGCCGCCCGAAGTCCTACAGGATTGGGCGGCATATAAATGTTATTAAACTTAAACTTCATCCAAATTATTTTGAAATATAGTGAGTTTGGTGTTTCTCAAAAATTATACTTACGATGCCTTTAATTCCCTGGAATTTAAATAAGCTTCTATATTTTAATTAATGTACTTAAAACAGTTTAAACGTATTGAATACCGATGGAAAGATATAAATAGAATAGGAAAAGTACCCTGTTTTCCCAAAAATAAGACCTCCCCGGATATTAAGCCCAATTGGGCTTTTGAGCGCATGCGCTAAAATAAGCTCTCCCCAAAAAATAAGCCCTCCCCATGAGGTAACCACGCTCGCCGCTTCCTGCACCTCAAAAATAATAAAGCGTCCCCGAAAATAAGGCCAAGTGCTTATTTCAGGGGTCAAAAGAAAATAAGACCCTGTCTTGTTTTCGGGGAAACGTGGTAGCCAAAGGGAATTAATTTAAACCTAGTGGCATCTGAAACCAGATTTGTGCTGCTACGCTTTTATCCTTTTAGTGTGGAATATTATACACTGCTGTATAATTCATATTTTTGTTTCATTTTAAAGGAAGCAAAGTGGTCATGTTGCATTTAGCAAGTATTTCACGCCGTCCTTCAATGAAACTAACTTCCATGGCTTTGTGTAAATCTAGTGTAAATTCCTTCAAGTTAATCCAAGGAAATCTGCTTCATCTTCTCTGCTAGCGCCTGCCTCATCACAATATGTTTTTTCAAGTTTTGCACTTCATGCGGCAGATTCACATCCCAGATAGACACAGAAGACGGTATCCCTGTGAAGAAAATCATTTAAAAATAATCACCGAAGATGCTACAAACACAAAACAGTTGACAGTTTTTGCATTTGCTGTCTTTCAAAAACAGAAGCCAAAATAGAGAAGTAGGCCAGGACCTACAAATACTGTTTGAAATCATCGTTGGAATATATTTCTATGCAACAACTGCAGTAGTATTCAGTGAGTAGATGGCAGTATTTACAACTGCAGTAGTATTCAGTGAGTAGATGGCAGTATCTATGGTACATGCTCTATGCTCTTCTGTTATAAGTTGTTCCCTGTTGTCCTGTTATAGTTAAAATAGTTGAGCAGTAAAGCACATGGTGACTGTGCTTTGCTTGTTCTCTGTGGTGCTATATATAAACAGAATTTCTAACAAAGGGACAGGAAAGGAGAAAGGGAAAGACAAAGATAGGAAGAGAGCAAGGAAGGAAAAATAAGGAAAGAGGGGAAGGAAGGAGAAAGGAGAATGAAAATGGAAGGAAGGAAGGAAGGAAGGAAGGAAGGTTATAATGAGTGTGAGAGGATCTCAGGGAAGTCCTGCCTTAGCACTTGGCCACCACAGATGCCCCCGATACGAGTCCTGTGTCACGCCATGGCCACGCCCACCCACCTCACGCCCTCCCCTCCAAGGTCAAATACAACCCTGATGCTGCCCTCGATGAAATCAAGTTTGACACCCCTGCTGTAAACTATAAAAATCCTAATTTATCAGCTGTCCCAGATCTACATGCTATTTCTGCTCACCAATAAACTGAATCCTTCTTTCCAGTCAGCCTCCATTTTGTTTTCCAGAGCCTTTCTCCCGGCTTGGAACTGAATCAGATGGATTTTTCTTCCAAAAGCAGCCGCGACTATGACAAAAGTCTCTCCCCCCCCCCAATATCCTACAGATCGTCTTGCCAGCGCTAGTGGTGTGGCCCGCTGCAAAATGGGAACAGATGAAGAACAGACTTAACACGTACCTTTAATGTGTCCGTCTTCACCCTCCTCTTCATGGCTATAACCCAAGACCAGAACAACATTCCTGAGAGTGCCTTCGATCAAAAGAAAAAAACAAATTAAAGCACCATCCTTTATTCTTTATGGAACTCTCCTGTCAAAAAAGAAACGTTTCGGCGCATGCACCAGAAAGTGGGGTGTGCCCATGTCGCTTCGGCCCAGTCTCCCCAATGCAAAGAGGAAACATGCCAGCAGTTTGGGGAGTGGCGCCAAGCTGGCCATGCCCACCCAGCTGGCCACACCCGGTGAGTGGTGTCAAGCTGGCCACGCCCACCCAGTGAGCCACACCACTCAGTCATTCCCCCCCCCCCAAAGTCAAATACAGCTGATGTGGCCTTCAATGAAATTGAGTTTGACACCCCTGCTTTACCCAAATCCCTGGCTGAACCATGTTACTTGGGAACATGTTATCAACACGCATCAAACCATTAGCATCTGAATAGGAAACAGCCTTTCCTCTGCTGCCGCTGAGATCCTTACTCACTCTTCTGTCACTAAACGAATGGTTGTAAGTCGAGTACTATCTGTAGTTAGCTCAAACTCTGCAGGGATGAGTTTGGTTGCTCATGGCTGACATTTCCAATACAGGTATTCCTCAACTTACAAACAGTTCGGTTAGTAACCGTTCCAAGTTACAAACAGCACTGAAAAAAGAGACTTATGGCTGTTTTTCACACTCATCGTTGCAGCATCCCTACAGTGTGTGTGTTTGTGTGTGTGTGTGTGTTCCAGCATAATTCTGGAACGCCTCAAGCAATTTCAACCAAACTTGGTACACAGATGACTTACTCCCAGGAAACAAATACTGCGGGGGGTAAGACACCCCTAACACCCCTTGGGAGGGGTGTTCTGTTAAGATACAGCCTATTGTGCCTTCAAATGGCTTCTACTGTACAGCGCAGTGGAATTGCCATAGTAATGGCTTCACAGTACTCCACGAGGGGGCTCCCTCTAGTACAGCGATGGCGAACCTTTTTTGGCTCGCGCGTCATAAGGGGGGGGAGCACAGGGGGGTTGTGCATGGGCATGCCACACCTATAATGCAACGCGCAACCCCCCCCAGTGCGCATGCACGCATGAGAGCCCCCCCCCCATTTTTGCATGCTTTTTTCACCCTCCCCAGGCTCCATAGGAAACAGCCTCCCCCCCCCCGAGGTCCTCCGGAGGAATAGGGCCGGTTTAAGCCCTCTGGAGGCTTCAGGGACCTTCAGGAGACTTTGCCGAAGCCTCCGGAGGACTAAAAACCACCCTATGAGCAAACCGGAAGTCCGTTCCCGAACTTTTTTGCGCTCCTGAGGCTTCAGGGAAGCTCCTAAAGCCTCTGGAGGGGGCAAGGGAGGCTCTTCTCGCCCTCCCCGGGCTCCTATAAAGCCTCCTGCCATAGGTTCACCATCCCGGCTCTAGCAAGTGGAAAATCCAACATTAGAAATTATGTTCGGTCCAGACATTTTCCCCCTATAAATAAATACCCGGGCAACATCGGATTATCAGCTAGTGTACAATATTTCTTCCTATTATTTAAAGTAAAGGCCAAAATCAAATCAAACACGGAGTAAAAATTTCTTGATGCTAAAAGTGGTGGGGTTTTTTGTAATACGTTTCACTATTTACCTAGTTGGGCTGTCATCATGAATCTCACGGAACGACAGAAATCGTGTATTATCCATATGGGGAGGCGCGTGGACAGATCAAGTAGTAATAGGTGGCCGCCCCCTGTGCCTACCCACAATGCCGTATTTTTCTGAAGGCAGAGGCTCTTCACTCTTCCCGGGTAAACGAGTTTCTGTTTGGATTCCGTGTTCAGTTCTGGCACCTCCGCTCTGAAAAACAGGACAGCCCGTCATGTCTGAACCGTGTTGGATTTTTCATGGTTTTCCCCCTTTGTGTTTTTTAATACTTTGATAAACTAATAAAAAAAAGTTAAGTGGTAAAACTCTGTCAGATCACATTCTTCCATTTGGAAGTTCAGTTCAGTTCAAGTTAAGATATCTTATATCTTATCTTAGAGATAAGATATAAAAGATAAGATAAAAAGATAAGATTTAAGATAAGATAAAAAATAAGATATAAGATAAAAGTTAAAAGATGATAAAAGATATGATATAAGATAAGATACAAGATATGATAAGATACAAGGTAAGATAATAAGATAAGATAGATAAGATAACAGATGATAAGATAAGATAACTTCATTATCACTTTTTTTACTGTGAGCTCAGTAGCTGACATGAAAAATGAAATTCTGTTGCCTTCTCTTTTTTAGAGAAAATATATATCTCCCAACCACCTACATAACACCCATATATACACATGCTATGTACATACAGTACGTAAATATATATCTCCACACATAGATACATAGATACATAGATACATAGATACATAGATACATAGATACATAGATACATAGATACATAGATACATAGATACATAGATACATAGATACATAGATACATAGATACATAGATACATAGATACATAGATACATAGATACATAGATACATAGATACATAGATACATAGATACATAGATACATAGATACATAGATGATAGATAGATGATAGATAGATAGATAGATAGATAGATAGATAGATAGATAGATAGATAGATAGATAGATAGATAGATAGATACATACATACATACATCATACATACATCACTGTCCATTTTGAATTTGTAGCAGAGAGAGGAAGATTTCATGAGGTTGATGCTATACTGTAACTGAATCCAGATGTTCAGAAAATCAGACCGATTTATTTGTCCTAATTATCTCGGCCACTCGCGAGATGTTGCTGACTCTCTGGGAGATCCGATACTCACTTTAGTAGGTGCACACAGTCAATCAGTTCGCAAAGCTTCTCTGTCTTTTTGTCCCAAATCTCAACAAAATAGCTCTCCTTCTTTGCCAAGTAGATAAATTTGTCCACTGCTATAGAAATAATATTGGCATTGCAGTAGTCTTTGTGACATAACCTGAGACACACACAGACACACAAAGAAAATGGAAATCAGAAAAGGATATTGTGGCGTTTACAACACAGGCTACAGTGCATAAACTGATTACGCTGATTGTCAATCCTGAAGCTGGCCTGAATGAGGCCATTTTTGAGACCAGTGCTGACACACCAGCGAAGAGGGATAGGGAGGCGGGAATAGAGATAGTTGGGGTGTTGTAGCCAAAACAAAATACTTTCTCATGGGAACCAAGGTCATTCCTCCAGGTGCTAATGAGAGAGAGAGAGAGAGACCGCCTCCTGCCATTTACCTCCCAAAGACCGATTAGATCACACAGATTGGGCCTCCTCCAGGTACCATCGGCGGGTCAATGTTGGCTGGCGACCCCCCGGGGGAGGGCCTTCTCTGTAGCTGCTCCGGCCCTATGGAATGGTCTCCCCGTAGAGATCCGGACCCTCACTACTCTTCCGGCCTTCTGTAAAGCCACTAAGACCTGGCTGTTCCGGCAGGCCTGGGGCTGTTGATCAGCATCCAGCCCCATTTTAAGTGTATGTATGTTGTGTATTTTAAAATGATTATATTCTATTTTTAACTTTTAATTCCCCTGTTTGTCTGTAAGCCGCCCAGAGTCCCCTGGGAGTGGGCGGCATACAAATACCAATAAACTGGAAACTAATGTAGGGGCTTTCTTATATTAAAAAAAGGGGGGGATTCTTACAATTCATTCCAAATTACAATGAAGGAGGAGAATTATGACTGATCCTCATAGATGTTGCCATCGTAGCATTCCCCAGGATGATACAATCACAATTCTGGCACGTGGAACCAACTCACAATTATGGTGGTTGCCATTTGTAGTCTCCATTGTCAAGCAAAGTCATTGGGGAAGCTGGCAGGAAGCCACAGATGGCAAACATGGAGGTGGGACTTGTGACTGGTTGGAATCCACCTAACTGCGAAATAAGTTGACGTGATCTTTGCATTTGACAACCGCATTGCTTAGTGACAGAACTAGTCTCCTTTGAACGACCCCATAATCCCTTGCGGGATGGAGTCTGGGTAACTGATCCAAGCTGAGTGTTTGTTGGCCGGATGCCCTTCCTGTCACCAATGCGGAGTTACATTCAGCAGATATATTCTCAACATGACCGAACGGTGGGGCCCCAAATTACAATCATTAAGTGAGGACTTCCTTGCTACTTCTTGATTTCTGTTTGTCTTGGCATTTCTCTCTCTCTCTCTCTCTCTCTCTCTCTCTCTCTCTCTCTCTCTCTCTCTCTCTCTCCCTCCCTCCCTCCCTCCCTCCCTCCCTCCCTCTCCCTCTCCCTCTCCCTCTCCCTCTCCCTCTCCCTCTTTCTCTCTCTCTCTCTGGATATCAAAGCAATGAAATAAATTTAGGAACCCTCAACATGCCATGGGAAATGCACAGACGAGATCATCTGCACAGCCTATTTTTCCAGACAGGGCGAATAAAAATTAAATTGTATTTTTAGGAACGTGGGTAGAAGAGGGGAAAAAAAAAAAGATAAGCAAGAGAAACGTACAGATGACTCGTCTTGGTCTCAATGAGTTTGTGGGTAGATAAATCGCTGGACAGTGATAATATTTTGGATCCGCAGCCGCCCCAGATTGCACTTCTGTCGGAGGAACAATTTGATTCACTTAAACACATCAGTGGAGTGCTCTCACTTCCCACGAGAAAAGTCCTTAAGGGTGTGGCACTTTTGCCCTGCAGAGAAAACACAAGGAAAAAAAAATAAGCATAGAATAATAGGATTGCAAAGATCCTTTTTTTTAATATAAAAGTTCATTATTTTTCCATTTTAAAATACATACATTCCATCTTTCCTTAAGTAGTGTATCGTCTGGGCACAGATATCTGTGCAACGTTCTTCCATAAATTATAATACCATGTTTCCCTGAAAATAAGACAGGATCTTATTTTTCTTTGACGCCCTGAAATAAGCGCTTGGCCTTATTTTTGGGGAGGTTTTATTATTTTTGGGGTGCAGGAGGCGGCCAGCGTGGTCACCTCATGGCTGCTGCTGCTGTGCTGCAATATTTTCGGGGAGGGCTCATTTTAGCGTATGCGCTCAAAAGCCCTACTGGGCTTATTATCTGGGGGAACAATAGCAATGGCAATAGCAGTTAGACTTATATACCGCTTCATAGGGCTTTCAGCCCTCTCTAAGCGGTTTACAGAGTCAGCATATTGCCCCCAACAACAATCCGGGTCCTCATTTTACCCACCTCGGAAGGATGGAAGGCTGAGTCAACCCTGAGCCAGTGAGATTTGAACAGCCGAACTGCTGAACTGCAGTCAGCTGAAGTAGCCTGCAGTGCTGCATTTAACCACTGCGCCACCTCGGCTCTAAACAGGATACATTATACCATTATTTTCAGGGAAACAGGGTACAATATACAATTAAATCTTGTAAGTCTCTTCATTTCCTTTTTAACATGTCTTCTAGTATATCTTCTAATATATATATATATATATATATATATATATATATATATATATATATATATATATATATATATATATATATATATATATATATATGTTTTTATTTGTGCTGACTTTAAGTATATATATATATATATATATATATATATATATATATATATATATATATATATATATATACATACAATAATAACATTGATTATAGTTATTTTCATCGTATTCATGCTAACAATTGTCATTTTATTCTTATCTCTATCTTAATACATTTTCTATTCTTCTTTTCATCTTCATTTCTATTTCCAATTTCTTTTTTTATTCTCTAACCATTGATAAAACGCTTCCCATATCATAAAATAATCAGATTGTTCTTTCTCCTTAATTGCCAATGTTAGTCTATTCATTTCTGCACATTCTAATATTTTCCTAATCACCTTCTCTTCGGTAGGAATCTCTTCACATTTCCAATATTGTGCAAATACAATTCTAGCTGCAGTTAATATAGGAATAATTAATTGCAAAGATCCTTGAGGGTCTTCTAGTCCAAGCCCCTGCAGAAGATCTTCTGTCATTCCGGGCAAATGGTTATCCAACATCATCTTAGAAGCCTCCAGTGATGGAGCAACTACCGGTTCTCTGAACGGCTTAGAAAGTTAACAACCGGTTCTCCTGAATTGGTGCGAACCGGCTGAATCCTACCACTAGTCAGGATATTTGCTGTGCATGACTTGTAATTATTCCAGTGAGTTTGTTGTAACACAAAGAATGTGTAATATTAAGACATTATTAAAGTCATATTGATGTCAAAGTTTCTGAAATTAAGCAAAACTTCTAACTTAAATTGACGTGGTAGTCCTACAAGAAGATTTTCTGGTTGTCTCTAATGGCAGGCAATGTTATTGTAAAAATAGCCAACATTTTCTTTTTTTTAAAGTGAATTAAAACTACAAAAAAAAGAAACTGCAATATTGAAAATCCATAAAACCACCCATTCAAGGACAATCTATACAATTCCGCTTCGCCTTAGTGCTCCCTCTCTTTCTGCTATTATTCAAATAGCATCGGTCAAAATTTAAGAAAGAGCAAACTTTCTATAATAATGCAAAGGTAGGGTTTATTACGAACATGTCTGCCATTAATTACATATTCCAGAATGCAGCCGTGCGAGTGATTGTGGGTGCACCTCGGTTCACCCACGTAACACCTATCCTCCGCGAGCTGCCTATAGGTCTCCGGATATGCTTCAAGGCGCTAGTCGTCACTTATAAAGCCCTTCATGGTATTGGACCTGGGTACTTGAGAGACCGCCTGCTGCCAATCACCTCCACTAGACCGATTAGATCCCACAGATTAGGCCTCCTCCGAATTCCATCCGCCGGCCAGTGTCGACTGGCGACTACCCGGAGGAGGGCCTTCTCTGTGGCTGCTCCGACCCTCTGGAACGAACTCCCCGTGGAGATTCGAACCCTCACCACCCTCCAGGCCTTCCGCAAAGCCCTTAAAACCTGGCTGTTCCGACAGGCCTGGGGCTAAAGAGCTGTTGCCCCCGTCTCGAATTGGTATGACTGTTGTGTGTTTTTAAATTATGTATTGTTATGTTTCGTCTTTTATTTTCTGTCTGTATCCCCCTTCCCCGATTTGAATTGTGAGCCGCCCTGAGTCCCCTTCGGGGGAAAAGGGCAGCATATAAATATAATCAAATCAAATCAAATATCTTTTGGAAGACTGTAGTGAATATGTACCTTGATTGCTCGGTCCTCAAAGATGGCCAGCTGTCCATTGGCTGTACCCACCAAAAAGACGTTCTTGTACTTGCTGAAATCGAAGGAGAAAATGCATTAGATTTAAACGCTTTCAGTGCATTCAATGAATTGAATGAAATAAGACTTGCAGTATTGAAGCCATGCAGTTAAAATGTGTAACCCAGGAGATAAGAAAAGCTGAAATGGCCAGCCCCCCAAAACAAGCTAAATATTTCAACCAGAGCTGGGTTCCTACCGGTTTGTACTGGTTCAGCCTAAATAGGTAGTAAGTCGGCCGGAGAGGTGACGGTACCAGGTCCATTCTGGGCGCCACCATTTTGATTTTCTGTTCCGCACATGGGCAGAACTATCTTCATTGAAAAAAATGTCTTTTTTTCCTTTTTAACGGTGCGTGCATGCACAGACCTTTTTAATTGCAAACACACATGGACGCAGAGTGCGGGTTCGGCATGCGCGCAAGCGAAGTTTTTGCGCACTCCCGCAAAAATTTTGGGGGGTACCGAACCGATAGTAATGCTGGCAGGAGCCCACCACTGATTTCAACCTCAAAATTGCCCCACAATTAGCCCTGTGCCGAAAGTCAGCAATAATTCCAGTCACGCGTTGCTTCAAAACATACAATAATGTCTAAATACGGATGAATAACTAAGTCGTTTCCTTAAAAAAAAAAAATCAACACTTCTGTATCCTTAAGGCCATTTTGAAGCAATGTGCGGTATGGAATGGCATCCAAATTCAGTCATCTTGTGGGAGAAGGAGTGGTAGAATTTGGGGGGTGGAGTCAAAAGAGGAATCAGCCTAGAATCCCTACGTAGTCACAAGCAAACTAGGCCCAACCCACTTTGAATTCCTTATCTAACTCTAGATAAGGAATCTCATCTAACTAGGTGCTGTTAGTTGGAAGGATTCGTAGGGGTTTTAGCAATAAATCAATTTAATTTAGACCTTCACAAAGGGACCTAGTATTTTGTGCCTGACACGTACTTATGCTTTTGCAAGGGACTGCAGTAAAGGCAGGTGACCGAATCTGTCATTATGTGAAACCGATGGCTGCATGCTCCATCTTGGGTGTGAAAGGCCCAGAGGGATCCTGACTGGGTCCCTGCAATCACCCAGTTCTCCTTCTCGGCATAAAGTGTCACCAAGGCCAAGCACAGTATCCTAATATCTTCAACGTCCTGGGAAAAGAGAGCAAGGGGAGAAAAAAGAAGAAAGAAAAGAAGAAACTGCGAATTCATGAAAATAAAAACAGAAATAAGAATCGTAACTCAACGGCTTTGAACTACAACGGCTTCATTCTTTAAAGCAGTGGTCCCTTGGTTGTGTGGACCGGTGGTGACCACAGGGGCTGGAGGGAGAGGGGATAGTTCCGTGAAAGCAGCCGGCGAGCATGCTCGCACACCTAATTCCGTTTGCACAAGCAGCGAGCATGTATGCTCACCGCGTGCACAAATGGAGCTTCCCACACTCATGTGCGTGCCTGCCATTTGCAGAAGGGGTGCTGCATATGCGAGTACGCTCGTCTGCCCGCTTGTGCAACCCAGTTCCAAACAGGCTGCGGCCCAGTACCAGCCCATGGCTGGGCATTGAGGATCCTTGAATTAAAACATCTAGGGCAGTGTTGATCTTGACAACTTTAGGACAGGCAGACTTCAACTCCCAGAATTCTCCAACTAGAGATGGAGAATTCTGGGAGTTGAAGTCCATTTGTCTTAAAGTTGCTATGGTTGAGAAACATGGGTCTATGACAGGGGTGTCAAACTCAAGGCCCGTGGGATCACATCCTGAAACAGCTGATGGTGGGGAGGCCTGACTGTCAACTGCTTGTGCGAATCAGGCTGTGCTGAAACTGAAACTGGCTGTTTGCTGTTTGCTGCAAGGAGGCAAGTCAATAACTATAAATGCCTATAGAATGGTCAAATTATTAGGCTTATTTTTTTTTATATACTTTTTTATTTTCCATTTTCATAACATACAATCACATGTATACTATACATAGCCAGTATCCTATTGTATTAAGTAGTAATTACATCAGTTCCTCTTGTCATCAACGCCCAAAAAGATAAAACCCCATTATTAGCTCTTCTGCTCTCCATACACCTCTTTCTTCTACCTCTCTCCTACCTCCTTTCTTCCCTCCATCATCCTTTCCTACTCTACTTCCCCTTCCTTTCTCCTTCTCCTCTCTCTACATTCCACTCCTCCTTATCCTCCTCATCTTCCCCCCCTTACCCTCTCTCCTATCCCTCTCTTCCCATCTTTCTTCTCCCTTCTGTTTCCCACTCTTCCTCTCATTGGTGTATTTCCGCTTCCATATCAATATACTTAACATATCCTAGTTTTTTTTTAAAAAAAGAGAAGACAGCATACATGTGCAATCATATTACATTAAAATCTAACACCTCTCGTCAAACCTAATATACATCCCTCCCTCCCACTCTCCCCCCCAACCCCCCCCCCCCCAGCATTCCCTCCCAGAAGCCCTACACGGTATAAATCTTTAACAAAAACAGTCTAAAACATATTGAAAAAAAGAATAGAAAATTGATAACATCTTTACATTGAACTTAGCTCCTTTAAAAAGCTAACTTTAAAGAATTTATATCATTCCTGATCTTAATCATAAGCTATCTGGAATTTCTTAGTCCCGTATTTATAATGTATATAATCAATCCATTAAAAAAAAATTAGACTTATTTTTTTAAAGACTGCTTTATTATTCTTCTAGACAACTTAATAAAATGAAGAAGCTTGATCTGAAGAGGCCCAATGCTACTGCATCTTTTTTTAAATAGCAGAGAATAAGGTATGCTTCCAGAAAGCCACATCAATTTTAACAGCATCTGCATAAGTGTAGTCTAAAATGTAACAATGTCCTGTTGTAGCATTAAGATAAGGCAGCTGAGTTACACCCTGGCTTAGTCATGTTTGGAGTAGATCTATTTAAATAATTGCGAGGAGTTAGTGTTACTACATTTAAGAAAACTTTCTGGCATTAATGTACTGCAGTAATGTACATTTCTCCAATTCTTTGCTGTTTCTATGGGTCAAGCACACATGCACAGAAATGCACCGCAAACAGTGTATATAATATGTGCTGTTTGCTGTTTGCTGCAAGGAGGCAAATTGCTGTGAGGCAGAGGCAAAAAAATTTCCCCTCTTTTCTTTTGGAGCGTCTTATACTCCCAAAAATACGGTATACGGTGGTAGATATGCCCAAAAGCAAAAACAATTTGGACGAAAATACATGGATAGAAAAGATGATAAAATAGCACTTAAGATTATAAACCAGAAATATTTTTGTTAGGCATAATACTATATATATATATATAATATTTATGCTGATAAATAAATAAAGGGAGACTAGTATAGATCTATTTCAAGCTATTTAGCTCTTATCAGCTAGCCATACCCTTGTGGGAATCGAACCTGTGTTGAAATAGCTTGAAATAGATCTATACTAGTCTCCCTTTATTTATTTATCAGCATAAATATAACAAATGTAACAAAAAGGCAACAGTAAAAAACATTGGGTTTCTGTCTGCATGTACTCTTGTGATGAGCCGAAGACAGAGAGTGGATGTGTGACCTTCCTCCCATATTTGGGCATACCAGGGGTTGTGACTTTATATATATATATATATATATATATATATATATATATATATATATATATATATATATATATATATATATATATATATATATATATATATATATATATATATATATAAAGTCACAACCCCTGGTATGCAATATTATGATATGCAATATTAAGTGTGTATATATATATATATATATATATATATATATATATATATATATATATATATATATATATATATATATATACACACTTAATATTGCATATCCTGACAGCAGCAAAATTTCTATTTGCACAGCATTGGAAAAACTAGGAAATACCCACAGAGGAAAGTTTATTGCACAGAAATGGATAGATTGACATTAAAAAATAAAGATGGGATTTCTTTTTATCAATGGCTAGAAAATAGAGGTAGGAATTAGAAATTGGAAAAATATTATGCATAAGGAGATAAACTGGGACAACCCATTGTTCACAAAGCACGTATGTTTGTATCAGAAAAAATGTATAAATAAAATTTATAATAATTTTTTTAAAAAAAACAACACATAACGAAGCATCAATTTGAAGGTCAACCTTGAAACCTACTTCACAGGTGTGTTCCTCGGTATTTACGTCGACAAATGACAGTCGGGCTTTACCTCTGTTGCCACTTCCGATCCAGATACCGGTTTTCTTGTTATTTTGGTTCGTAGCCACCATGCATTCCGACGCAAAAGGAGAGGGCACCGGAATGTGTCTCAGGAAGCAAACCAGTTCTGCAGAGTTCAACATTTCATAAACCTGCAGACACCACATTAGAATGGAATAGAATAACAAGAGTTGGAAGGGACCTTGGAGGTCTTCTAGCCCGACCTCCTGCTATTTCAGACAAATGGTTTTCCAACATCTTCTTAAAAACTTCCAGTGTTGGAGCATTTACAACAGTGGTGGGATTCAATTTTTTTTTTACTACCAGTTCTGTGGGGCGTGGCTTGGTGGGCGTGGCATGGCTTGGTGGGCATGGCTTGGTGGGCATGGCAGGGGAAGGATACTGTAAAATCTCCATTCCCTCCCTCACACCAGGGGAAGGTTACTGCAAAATCCTCATTTCCTCCCGATCAGCTGGGACTCGGGAGGTAGAGAATAGATGGGGGCGGGGCCAGCCAGAGGAGGTATTTACTGGTTCTCCAAACTACTCAAAATTTCCGCTACCGGTTCTCCAGAAGCGGTCAGAACCTGTGAATACCACTTCTGATTCACAACTTCTGGAGGCAAATTATTGTGTCAGGAAATTTCTCCTCAGTTCTAAGTTGCTTCTCTCCTTGATTAGTTTCCACCCATTGCTTCTTGTCCTACCCTCAGGTTCCTTGGGGAATAGTTTGACTCCCTCTTCTTTGTGGCAGCCCCTGAGATATTGGAAGACTGCTATCATATCTCCCCTAGTCCTTCTTTTCATTAAACTAGACCTACCCAGTTCCTGCAAACGTTCTTCATGTTTTAGTTTCCAGTCCCCTAATCCTCTTTGTTGCTCTTCTCTGCACTCTTTCTAGAGTCTCCACATCTTTTCTACATTGTGGCAACAAAAACTAGCTACTTTAGTCAGCAACACAATAGTGTCTAAGAGCGTTTATCTTTTGCTAAACATTTTTGCATGCAAAAGTTCCTAATCCTAAAACATGTAGCATTAGCAGTGGTGGGTTGCAGGCGGTACACCCCGGTACAGGCATACTGGAGCCAGCCCGGAGCACTGGATACTGTTCTGGTATGGTGCTCCGGAGGGCCCGCCCACCCACCCTCACTTCTTACCGTCCTTTTACGCCTTCAGTGCTTCTGCACACAGGGCATATAGCGCCTGCACTCTGCTCGGCTGAGTGCCGAGCAGCTGGAGCGTCGCAGAGGCTCGCTAAAGCACCAAGACGCATGCATGCACTGCACGCATCCACCTGGATGCCGGCAAGCTGGAATCCGCAACCCACCACTGAGCATTAGGAACATCTGTGCCTCTTTTACTGACCTCTACTGAGCCTACCTGGTCAGATGTAGGTCTTTCTTGAGGATTTTCTTTCAAACATTTCTTAATTAAATCTTCAAATCTTGGCCAGGGGGCACAACCGTACTCTTTGACAGGATCTAGAATAGATAATTCTGAGCTTAAATTTGGATTATCGCACCACAGAGACTAACATTTGTCTTGCAAAAGCACAACCTGTTTAAGGGGTCCTTGGTGCTTTCTGAGTTTGGTGGTTTTGTTCAAAGTTTCTGTTTATATATAGCACCACAGAGCAAACAAAGAGTACAGTTACCATGTGCTTTACTGCTTAACTGTAACAGGAAACAACTTAGAACAAAAGAGCATAGAGCATATATCATAAGATCCAAATTTGTAAACACTGCCATCTACTGGCTGAATACTACTGTAGTTGTTGCATAGAAATACATTCCAGCAATGAATTCCAAAAAGTTTCCTTGCAGGCATTTCATTACCCAGGTGGATAACATTCATCAGTGCTGGGGTTTAGCCCTGATGATGTTCTCTAGTTGGGTAATGAAATGTCTGCAAGAAAACCACTAAGCTCAGAGAGCAGCATGAAGGACTCTGCAGTCCAACCTTGAGCTACAAATATTAGTAGATATGATTAAACAGATTTTTTTTAAAAATGCATAAGATTCTAGTTTTCCTTACAATCCACATTTGTAGTTTTTTGCATTATAACCTTTTGCCTTTATTTAAAAAAAAAATGAAATTCAAACATATCCAAATTAGGACTGAGAAATCACATATTTCTAGTTTTGTTTTTACATTTGCTGGAGAGACTAAAATAATGTAGATTATTACAAAGATACAAGTGTATAGTGTGTGTAATAACCAGGCAGAAAGAAAATGGAACATACCTGGGAGTTTTCCATGGATAGCTAATTCATCAAATTCATTAGGAAATTTTATGCCCTCTAATATTCTTCCACCAGCTGTCAAAATGTCATACAGCAGCAAGCCAAATGAATAAACATCAGCTTGCTGATTGTAAATAACATTTCCTCTTGCAACTTCTGGGGCTCTAAATCCTTTTAAAAAAAATATAAAAATCCACGAATCATTCATTGTTACTTTAACAGATGCTGTTCTTGTTTTAATTTAAGAATCTTAAAAATGAGATTCAGAACACATAAAACCTTGAAAATCAAAATATTACTTATGCTGTGAAAGGTACATAAATTCTCCAGAAGGTAATTACAAAAAGAAAACTGTTGGGACCAGTTAATAACAACAAATATCTGTTTTCTCCATAATATAGCCAACTGATTGGGAAACCTTGCATGTTGGTAACATCAACAGACAAAGAGATGTAAACAATGGCTACATACTGTACAGGGCTGGTATTCACTTACCTTCCCTACCAGTTTGCAAATGTGAGCGTGTGTCTCCATGCCTGCGTTCAGGCTTTGGTTAAAAATAGTGCCTAAATGGGATGCCGTAGAGCCTGGGTGGGTGGGCAGGGCCACTCACGATTTCTGCTACCGGTTCGGTCGAACCGGTCTGAACCGGCTGAATACTACCTCTGATACTGTGCAAAAGAGACAATCAACAGGCCACCATGGGAACAAGAAGCTACACATTCCATTAGTCTTTCTGAATCTAGACCTTGATTGCTATACTGCCCTAACATAGAAGTCTATCAGAATATGAAGAAAATAACTGGCTAAATCCGTAGCCCTCAATATTTGGTCACTAAGGACCGGTTTCCGTGGAGAGAGGGTTTTTTTGTGAAATGGAGAGGGCGTGGTTTTGTGTGCTTCCCGCATCCCATGGAGGGGGCTTCACTTGTTTGCATGGAGCAGTTTCTGGTTTGCCACATGGTGATGATCCATGGAGCAAGGGTTGGGGACAGAGGTGGTATTCTACCGGTTCGGACCGGTTCGCCCGAACTGGTAGCAGAAATCACAGGTAGCCCCATCCATCCTCCCAGCTCTATGGCATCTCATTTAGCCCCCACTTTTTTAGCACAAAGCACATGCACGAAAGGCTTAGCGCATGCGCGAAGGTGGCACATAAGAGCGAAGCGAATCACACGGTCACATTTGCAAACCGGTACGGAAGGTACCATATTTTTTGGAGTATAAGACGCACCTTTTTCCCTCAAAAAAGAGGGTGAAAATCTGGGTGCATCTTATACACTGAATATAGCATTTCTGGCCTCCCGAAACTCCATCCCTTTTGCAAAAATGGTCATGTATAGCCTTTAGGAGGCTTCCAGAGTGCTGCTGGGGTCTGGGGAGGGCAAAAATGAGCGAAACATGGGCCGGTTTTAGCTCGTTTTTGCCCCCAGCAGCACTCTGGAAGCCTCCTAAAGGTTATGCATGCCCCCTTTTTTTGGAGAAAAAACGGGCCCGTTTTTGTGAAAAATGAGCTGTTTTTGGGAGGTCTGCAGAGTGCCAAAACTTTTTTTTAATTTGCCTCTTCAAAATCTTGGTGCGTCTTATACGCTGAAAAATACGGTAAGTAAATACCACCTCTGGGGAAGGAGAGAAGGGAAAGGAGAGGAGGAAGGAAGGAAGGAGAGAAGAAAGAGAAGAAAGGGGGGTAGGAAGGAGGGAGGGAAGCAAGGAGGGAAGGAAGGAGGGAAGGAAGGAGAGAAGGAGAGAAGAAAGGAGGGAAGGAAGGAGGGAAGGAAGGAGAGAAGAAAGGAGGGAAGGAAGGAGGGAAGGAAGGAGGGAATGTAGGAGAGAAGGAAGGGGGAAGGAAGGAGGAAAGGAAGGGGGAAAGGAAGGAGAGAAGGAGAAAAGAAAGGAGGGGAAGGAAGGAAGGAGGGAAGGAAGGAGGGAAGGAGAGAAGGAGGGAAGGGGAAGGAGGGAGGGAAGGAAGGGGAGTAGGAGAGAAGAAACAAGGGAAGGAAAGAGGGAGGGAGGGAAGAAGAAGTAGGACCGTTGTAAGATAAGATGGATCTATGGGATGATAAAAAAGCAATCTTCAAGTATATTGTCAACAGTAGGGAAAAATTGTTATAAATACATATTATTAATAACAGTTATGAGATCATATAATTGTGAATGTATATATGAAATTGATAAAATAAAATAAAATAAAATAAAAAATAAATAAATACCACCTCTAATTGGGGACGCCGGGGCTAAATAATTCATTAAAGGACCGGGCCAGGAGGATCAATGGCTCATTGTGTTTCTGTTCAGGAGTCACACCAAGAATCTGTTGATGTGTATCCAACTGAGAGGTGGGTTGCAAATCCTGGCGCTACTGGTTCGCTCGTGGTCGTGCGTGCATGCAACGCTTCTGCGCATGCGCATAAGGTTATGTGCATGAGCAGAAGCGCCCGGGTGGGAGGGTCACTACCGGTTTGCCTGATCCAGGCCGAACCAGGAGCAACCCACCTCGGACTCAACTTTCAATTTCATCTGAGTACCTCGGAAAACCCTTGTTACCCAGATGTAGGAGGTGCTATGTTGTTGATACCTGGTGTGCCTTCGGAGGTTTTTATTCCCATTCGGCAACAATATTGGGAAATGCCGTAATCGGCAATCTTGGCGATGACCGCTGAATTGGGATAAAGCGTGAAGAGCAAGACGTTGTGAGGCTTTAAGTCGCGATAGATGATCATGGAAGAATGTAGGTACCTGGTATGAAAAAGAAAGAGAGAGACGCACAAGAGAGGGATAGAAATAACATCATGTACGTATGATGGGTGCTTATAGCCCAAAGATTTAGAGCAGGAGGGGGCCAACTTTGGCAAATGGAAGGCTTGTGGACTTCAACTCTCAGAATTCCCCAGCCGCTCATGAATTCTGGGAATTGAAGGCTACAAGTCTTCACGTTACCATGATTGGGTGAGCCATGATGGTGCAGTCGTTAGAATGCTGTAGTGTAGGTTGACTCTGCCCACTGCCAAGAGTTCATGACCGGCTCAAGGTTGACTCAGCCTTCCATCCTTCCGAGGTAGGTAAAATGAGGACCCAGATTGTTGGGGGACAAGAGGCTGACTCTGTAAACTGCTTAGAGGCGGCTGTCAAGCATTGTGAAGCGGTATATAAGTCTAAGTGCTATTGTTATTACCTCTTCCCTCTTTCTTTCTTTTTCCTTCCTTCCTTCCTTCCTTCCTTCCTTCCTTCCTTCCTTCCTTCTTTCCTTCCTCCTCCCTTCCTTCCCCCTTCCTCTATTATTCCCTTTTCTCATTCTTCTTCCTGGTGGGGCAGTGGTTAGAAGACGGCAGGATTGCAGGTTAATTCTGCCCACTGTCAGGAGTTCGATCCTGACCAGCTCAGGGTTGACTCAGCCTTCCGTCCTTCCAAGGTGGGTAAAATGAGGACCCAGATTGTTGGGGGCAAGAGGCTGACTCTGTAAACAGCTTATAGAGAGGGCTGTAAAGCACTGTGAAGCGGGATATAAGTTAAATACTACTGCTAGTGCTATTGGTCATATAGATATAGATACATACACACGTATTCATTCATTCATACATACATACATACATACATACATACATACATACTGGAAAAGGGAGGGGGCTTATTGTTTTTGTTTTTTGTTTACCTCAAGCCATCTGCCACATGCAGAGCTATCCTGTGCTGTAAGGTTCTGGTTAGGCCTGCGTTCTCCTGCTGCAGCAACCGATCCAGAGACCCCTTGGGGGCTAATTCCATGACCAGCATCCGTGGACGCACAGCCGCAGCCATCAGGAACACCAGGCTGGGATGGTGAAGGTGGCAAAGCACCGTAAGTTCCTAGACACAGCGGAAGTGAAAGGACGGCATTACTCCTGCCATGGCGCTTCTCAATTGGTGCTTCCCCACCAGTGGTGGGATTCAAAATTTTTTAGTACCGGTTCTGTGGGCGGGGTTTGGTGGGCGTGGCATGGTTTGGTGGGCGTGGCAGGGGAAGGATACTGCAAAATCCCCATTCCCTCCCAATCAGCTGGGACTCGGGAGGCAGAGAATAGATGGGGCGGGGCCAGCCAGAGGTGGTATTTACCGCTTCTCCGAACTACTCAAAATGTCCACTACCAGTTCTCCAGAACTGGTCAGAACCTGCTGAATACCACCTCGGCTCCCCCACCCACCCTCCACACCCAAAAGGCAAGTGGACTGTTTTTTTCTTTGAGGAAGAAGACAACGTTTTACTTGTCATGCAAGAAGCTTCATGGGTGGTGGGAAGGATGGAAGGATAGGTTTTGAAGGGCGTTCACTCCAAAAGGTATGGCTAAATGCCTATGGAGAGGCTCAATCATGCAGGCCATAGGTACTTTTTTCCAAAAGGCAAATGGACAGTTTTTTTTTCAGAAGGAGGGAGGAGGAAGGACAAGAAGGAGGAGGGGAGCGGGAGGAGGAGAAGAGGGGGTGGAGGAGGGAAAAAGAAGAGAAGGAGGAGAAGGAAAAGAAGAGGAGGGAAAGAGGAGGAGAGGAGGAGGGGGAAGGGCAAGAAGAAGGAGGAAGAGGAGGAGGAGAAGAGGAGGAGGTGGGAGGAGGAGGTAGGAAGGGGAAGGAGGAAGAGGAGACGGAGAAGAGGAGAAGGAGGGAAGAAGGGGGAAGGGGAAGGAGGAGATGAATAAGGAGGAGGAGGGGAGGAGGAAGAGGAGGAGGAGAAGGAAAAGGAGGAGGGGGAGGAGGGAGAAAGAGGTGAATAAGGAGGAGGAGGGGAGGAGGAAGAGGAGGAGGAGAAGGAAAAGAAGAGGAGGAGGGGGAGGAGGGAGAAAGAGGTGAATAAGGAGGAGGGGAGGAGGAAGAGGAGGAGGAGAAGGAAAAGAAGAGGGGGAGGGGGAGGAGGGAGAAGGGCAAGAAGAAGGAGGAGGAGAGGAGGAGAAGAAGAGGAGGAGATGTGGGAAGGAGAAGAAGGAGGAGGAGAAGAGGAGGAAGGGAAGGAGAAGAAGGAAAAGGAGAAGCGGAGGAGGTAGGAGGGGAGGAGGAGGAGGAGGAGGAGGAGGAGAAGAAGAAGAAGAAGAAGAAGAAGAAGAAGAAGAAGAGGAAGAAGAAGAGAAGAAGAAGAAGAAGAAGAAGAAGAAGAAGAAGAGAAGAAGAAGAAGAAGAAGAAGAAGAAGAAGAAGATAGAAGAAGAACCACCACCACCATCACCACCACCACTTTTGAGGCAACCATGACCTGGATGACTGAGAATCTCCACAGACGTAATGGCATGTTTGAAGCGGAGGCTAAAGAGGGAGATTTCTCCAGCTGAGTCTCTGCCTCACAGATCCCAAACATCACAAACCATTTGATCAGGCTTTCCAACCGGCAAAGCAAAAACAGACATTAAAAAAAAAAAACCACCTGAACGTTGAAAATAAACCAGCGGTTTCAAGCAATTCCCTCAAATCAGGAACAAAAAAGCAACAACCAATTAGCAAATCCTAGTTTTATTCTAGAATAATGCAACCACAGGCCACGTTGAAAACCGTTTGCCCTGTATGTGGATATTTGCAAGAAATAATGAATGACCCCTGTCGGCTACAAGGTCCGTAGCCATTAATTAAGTTGCCCAATCCTCGGCCCTTGTGATTTTTGATCGCAAGTAATTTACGGCTTTATTGATTCGTTCGCAGACTGTGAATTGACTCACCTGTCTCAGAAGCCGAAGGGACGTGTGCTTATTAAAAACCTTTACGGCTACTTCTTCGCCAGCATAAACAGCACGGTACACAGACCCAAATCCACCGTCACCTTTCCGACAGAAAATATGAGGCAATATTTTTAAAATAGGTTATATTTCTTGAATTTATAGGTGAATTAGTAGTTGGAGACCCGTGTTTCGCTACGAAACTGTGTGATTGGGCTTGATAAATTGACAGTTAAAGCTTGAACATTAATGAGTAATTACGATCAGCCTCTCCCCTTCTCTCCCTCAGGCTTGCCCCACAGAGGCCTCTCCTATCTTATCCTTTCTCTCCCTCAGGTTGGCCTCATAGATCCTCTCATTTCCCCTTCTCTCCCTCAGGCTTGCCCCACAGAGGCCTCTCCTATCTTATCCTTTCTCTCCCTCAGGTTGGCCTCATTGATCCTCTCATTTCCCCTTCTGTCCCTCAGGCTTGCCCCACAGAGGCCTCTCCTATCTTATCCCTTTCTCTCCCTCAGGTTGGCCTCATTGATCCTCTCATTTCCCCTTCTCTCCCTCAGGCTTGCTCCACAGAGGCCTCTCCTATCATCCCTTTCTCTCCCTCAGGCTGGCCACATTGATCCCCTTCTCTCCCTCAGGTTTGCCCCACAGAGGCCTCTCCTATCTTATTCTCTTCTCTCCCTTTCAGGTGGGGAGGGGGAGTAGAATGTCTAAAATCCCAGCCAGATGACCACGCACACACCCACGCCCAAGTGGCTGTTGGAACAGAGTTCTTTTCAGGTGGGGAGAGGGAGTAGAACGTCTAACTCCTTAGGATCAGAGCGTGTTAATAATAATATAAGAAATATAAATGATCTGATGGTCATTTTGAAAAATATTTTCTTAGTGAGCACCTAGAAGCCAAGAGGAACATATGTACCAAATTTCAAATTTATAGGCTTTACGGTTCTGGAGATTTTGTGATGATGCGTGAGTGGTACGACTTCACGACTTCTGAAGGTAGCTCATTCCACTGATTAATTGTCCTCGCTGTTAGAAAATTTTCTCTTTTCTTCTAGACCAGTGATGGCTAACCTTTTCAGGGCCAAATTCCCAAAGTGCACACATGTGTGAATGCATGTGTGTACCCAAATCTCCAAAACGCTGTATGTGTGCATCCCCCTTGCATGTGCCTTGTCCCGTGCATGCACCTGCCCCGCGCATGCTCCCTCTTCCCTCTGCACACCCCGTCCCCTGCGCATGTGTGGCAAAGACCCGAAGACCAACTGGCCAGTGGAAGACTCTCACGCATGCACAGCAGAGCTGAATTGGAGTGACGGCTTCCATGCCATCACAGAGGGCACCGCGTGCCACCTCTGGCACACATTGCATAGGTTCGCCATCACGATTCTAGACCTTAGTATCCGTATTGAGGGTATCCCAAAATAATTCTACCTTACTTACTGAATGAAATTCCTAACTTCATAAAATGTTTCTAACAATGCCAATTAAATTAAAATATTGCTATTTTTGAGATGGATTGTAGTTAAGGAATATCCCTACCAAAATCTTCCCCAAGTTTGTTAATAAACAAGCATCACATTAAATTTCCTAACTTAATTTCAGTGAAGTCATTGACCTCAAGGGCTTTGGGGATGCAACTCATTTATTCAATCTTTCCTACAAGTGTTTTGTCTTTTTTTATCTGTAGGAAGAAACACAACGATTGTCTTTACCGAGAAGGTTTTCTGGAGCTTGGTGGAATTCCAGTTCCTCGTTGTTCAACATGATGTTTCTAGGTAAATCGGCCAAAATCAAATCGGGAGCAATCTGAGCTATTGGAACAGTAGACTTTGGTTGATTTGGATTTATTAAGAGGTCACCTTGACGGAGAAAGGAGAATAGAAGTGTAACTGATTAAACGGAAAGATAAACTAATACTGTAGAACCTCTATTTTCTAAATCACTGATACATAAAAACAAACTTCCAAAAATGCAAGGGGGGCGCGCACAATAGTGCTTACGCGTGCCGACGCCCACAGAGTGCGCCCCCCACATGCACATGCACACTCCTCCCCCATGCATGCCACACTACTCGCGTCCAAGCTGAGCTTGGTATTTCCTCCGGGGGGGCTGGGGGAGGCAAAAATAGCTTCCCCCGGCCCTCCAGCAGAAAGCCAAGAATCAGCGGGCTGGTGTATTCATGTGCGCTGGAGCTGACGGCTCAGGCGCCAGGATATATGGCTCCGTGTGCGACCTGTGGCATGCGTGGCATAGGTTGGCCATCATGGCTATAAACCGAGAAAGTATTTCGGAACGGCTTGCTCGAAATACCGTAACAAACCTACCTTCCTCTGCCTTTTTAAGTAGGTCGTCAAGCAATATTTTCTGACGTTCCTCTCCATCCTCGAAGCTGTACAAAGCCCATTTTTTCAACAGTGTTTCTCCTTCGCCACAAATATCTACTTCCAATAAACCCGGGA
>NW_028261389.1:77006971-77051971 GCF_051295495.1 Thamnophis sirtalis
CTTGACGGAGACAGAAGAACAGAAGTGTAACTGATTAAACGGAAAGGTAAACGAATACTGTAGAACCTCTATTTTCTAAATCGCTGATACGTAAAACCAAATTCCACTGTAGAATAGAATAGAAGAATAAATAGAGTAGAACAGAATAGAAATAGAATAAAGAATAGAATGGAATGGAATAACAGTTGAAGGAACCTTTGAGGTCTTCTAGTCCAACCCCCTGCTTAGGCAGGAAAGCCTACACCACTTCATACAAAAGCTTATCCAATCTCTTCTTAAAACCTCCAGTATTGGAGCACCTACAACTTCTAGAATCAAGTTGTTCCACTGGTTAATTGTTCTAACTGTCAGGAAATTTCTCCTTAGTTCTAAGTTGCTTCTCTCCCTCCCTCCCTCTCCCTCTCCCTCTCCCTCTCCCTCTCCCTCTCCCTCTCCCTCTCCCTCTCCCTCTCCCTCTCCCTCTCCCTCTCCCTCTCCCTCTCTCTCTCTCTCTCTATATATATATATATATATACATATACATATACATATACATATACATATACATATACATATACATATACATATACATATACATATACATATACATATACATATACATATACATATACATATACATATACATATACATATACATATACATATACATATACATATACATATACATATACATATACATATACATATACATATACATATACATATACATATATATATATATATATATATATATATATATATATATATATACTTAAAGTCACAACCCCTGGTATGCCCAAGTGTGGGAGGAAGGTTACACTTCCACTCTCTGTCATTAGGCTCGTCACAAGAGTCCATCCAGACAGAAACCCAATATTTTTACTGTTGCCTTTGTTATATTTGTGTTTTTATTTGTGCTGATAAATAACTAAAGGAAGACTAGTATAGATCTATTTCAAGCTATTTAGCTCTCATCAGCTAGCCACAGGTTCGAATCCCAGTAAGGATATGGCTAGCTGATGAGAGCTAAATAGCTTGAAATAGATCTATACTAGTCTTCCTTTAGTTATTTATCAGCACAAATAAAAACATATATATATATATATATATATATATATATATATATATATATATATATATATATATATATATATATATATATATATATATATATATATATATATATATATATATATATATATATATATATATATATATATATGGTTAACTCCCTGCCTTGGAGGCAATAGAGCACAGGTTCGAATCCCAGTAAGGATATGGCTAGCTGATGAGAGCTAAATAGCTTTAAATAGATCTATACTAGTCTTCCTTTATTTATTTATCAGCACAAATAAAAAAACACAAATATAACAAAGGCAACAGTAAAAAAAATTTGGGTTTCTGTCTGGATGGACTCTTGTGACGAGCCTGACAGAGAGTGGAAGTGTGACCTTCCTCCCACACTTGGGCATACCAGGGGTTGTGACTTTAAGTATATATATATATATATATATATATATATATATATATATATATATATATATATATATATATATATATATATATATATATATATATATATATATATATATATATATATATATATATATATATATATATATATATATATATATATATATATATATATATACCTTATAAATAAATCTGCAAGGATCAGCATGCTATTATTAATTCTTGCTGTATGCTGGAAAGTAATCAGATTGTTATTTTGACGTAAAAATACTATGAAATTGATGGCAAGAGGTATACATTTATTATTATAAACCAGTGATGGCTAACCTTTTTGTCGTCGGGCGCCAAAAAATGCGAGGGGGCACGCACAATAGTGCTTGCGCATGCCGACACCCATAACACAGAGTGCGCCCCCACATGCGCCTGCACATTCCTCCCCCATGCACGCCACACTACTCGCGTCCAAGCTGAGCTTGGTATTTCCTCCGGGGGGGCTGGGGAAGGCAAAAATAGCTTCCCCCGGCCCTCCAGAAAGCCGAGAATCAGCGGGCTGGTGTATTCATGTGCGCTGGAGCTGATGGCTCAGGCGCCAGCATATATGGCTCCGTGTGCGACCTGTGGCATGCGTGGCACAGGTTGGCCATCATGGCTGTAAACCGAGAAAGTATTTTGGAACGGCTTGCTCGAAATACCGTAACAAACCTACCTTCCTCTGCCTTTTTAAGTAGGTCGTCAAGCAATATTTTCTGACGTTCCTCTCCGTCCTCAAAGCTGTACAAAGCCCATTTTTTCAACAGTGTTTCTCCTTCGCCACAAATATCCACTTCCAATAAACCCGGGAACCATTCCTCCATAAGAGAATCAATGTGGTCTACAACTTGCCCCAAAATGATGCAACCTTCAGAAAGCCGGGGGGGGGGGGGAAGGAAAGAGGATTAAAAATCGTGGTTTGCTGCATCTCTGATTAGAAATAAGCTACGAGGTTTTCCGCTGAGCAAAACCAACAACGTGTTGGTCGACCCGGCTCCTCAAACACGACAAACCCTCTGAAGTGAACGCAAAGTTTCCTTTATTAAGAGCGCCGGCAAAAAGTTTATCTTGCAGGCAAACAAGTCCATCTGGCCAGAAGATGAGTAGCTGCCTGTCACATCTATTCATCTCTGCCCCCCGCCTTTTATCCTCAGAGCTAGAGTGGGGCTTCGCTAGCAGCAGTGGTTCTTCCTTCCCAAGGACCAGCCCATAGATTTCCACTGCTCTCCTCTCCTCTGCCACATCTATTCATCTCTGCCCCCTGCCTCTTATCCCCAGAGCTAGAGTGGAGCTTTGCTAGCAGCGGTGGCTCTTCCTTCCCAAGGACCAGCCCATAGATTTCCACTGCTCTCCTCTCCTCTGCCTTCTGCACATCCCCAGAGCTAAATTGGGGCCTCGCTAGCAGCGATGGCTCTTCTGTCCCAAGGACCATCCCATAGATTTCCACTGCTCTCCTCTCCTCTGCCTTCGGTGCATTTGCGAATCAGGACCCAGCTGTTCTTCCTCTTCTTCATCAGCCACCTCCAGACCTGGGGGCTGTTGACTCTCCATCCAAGGGCTGACGGACAGCCAAGCTCAGCCGCTGTCTCTATCTCTGCCAGCTCCATTCCCTCTTCCCCCTCGGAGCTCTCAGGTTGCCTTGATGATAGCCCTGACTCACTCCCTCCTCCTCCTCCTCCTCCTCCTCCTCCTCCTCCTCCTCCTCCTCCTCCTCCTCCTCCTCCTCCTCCTCCTCCTCCTCTGATTTGGCTGCTGGAAGTAGGCCAGCGTCTGAGAGGCCACAACACAGCTTCTAATTTCCACACACACCCTCCGGAAGGCTGGGACATATGTTTAACCTTTTCTGCAGGAAGGGACCGTGATTTTCAGAAAGCTGTTTAGATTGTTTTCCAGAACTGCAGATTCCACCAGGGTGTAAGCTTCTGGAGACCAGTTCAGATATATGCCTTGCCTCCAGTACATCTTGTTAGGACGAAGAGCTCGTTCTAAGGAGAAAAGGAAGGATTGTTAATTCACACAGGATCCTTTACCAAATAGGGTTCAGCCTATAGCCTTTCAGAGCTTCTGCTAAAAATGTAATGTGAATTAAGCAACCACATAAATGACTTCAGAAACCAAATCTCAGTCATTGAATCAGGACTCAAAACCAGGGGTGAAATCTGACAGGTTCTGGAGAACTGGTAGTGGAAATTTTAAGTAGTTCGGAGAACCAGCAAATGCCACTTCTGTCTGGCCCCAGAGTGGGGAGGGAATGGAGATTTCGCAGTATCCTTCCCCTGGAGTAGGGAGGGAATGGAGATTTTTCAGTATCCTTCCCCTGGAGTGGGGAGGAAATGGAGATTTTACAGTATCCTTCCCCTGGAGTGGGAAGGAAATGGAGATTTTACAGTATCCTTCCCCTGGAGTGGGAAGGAAATGGAGATTTTACAGTATCCTTCCCCTGGAGTGGGGAGGGAATTGATGTTCTACAGGATCCTTGACTGGAGTGGGGAGGGAATGGAGATCTTGCAGTATCCTTCCCCTGGAGTGGGGAGGGAATTGAGGTTTTACAGTATCCTTCCCCTGGAGTGGGGAGGGAATGGAGATCTTGCAGTATCCTTCCCCTGGAGTGAGGAGGGAATGGAGATTTCGCAGTATCCTTCCCCTGGAGTAGGGAGGGAATGGAGATTTTACAGGATCCTTCCCCTGGAGTGGGGAGGGAATGGAGATTTTGCAGTATCCTTTCCCTGGAATGGGGAGTGAATGGGGATTTTGCAGTATCCTTCCCCTGGAGTGGGAAGGGAATGGAGATTTTGCAATATTGTTCCCCTGGAGTGGGAAGGGAATGTAGATTTTACAGTATCCTTCTCCTGCAGTAGGGAGGGAATGGAGATTTTTCAGTATCCTTCCCCTGGAGTGGGAAGGGAATGGAGATTTTACAGTATCCTTCCCCTGGAGTGAGGAGGGAATGGAGATTTCGCAGTATCCTTCCCCTGGAGTAGGGAGGGAATGGAGATTTTGCAGTATCCTTCCCCTGGAGTGAGGAGGGAATGGAGATTTCGCAGTATCCTTCCCCTGGAGTAGGGAGGGAATGGAGATTTTGCAGTATCCTTCCCCTGGAGTGAGGAGGGAATGGAGATTTCGCAGTATCCTTCCCCTGGAGTGGGGAGGGAATAGATATTTTGCAGTATCCTTCTCCTGGAGTGGGAAGGAAATGAAGATTTTACAGTATCCTTCCCCTGGAGTAGGGGGGAATGGAGATTTTACAGCATCCCCTTGGAGTGGGGAGGGAAGGGAGATCTTGCAGTATCCTTCCCCTGCCACGCCCACCAAGCCACACCCACAGAACCAGTAGTAAAAAAATACTGAATTTTACCACTGCTCAAAACCCGTGGTAACTCAGCTCGTTTACTAATAGCAGAGACCCTTTGTACAGATTTAGCTAATTTCCTTCTATTCTTGTACCTCTTCCCGAAAGCATGTATGAAGACACTTCGAGCAGTCGATTAATCAGCCTGGACCAAAATCCCATAGGAAAATACGGCATCTCATACAGTCTTATGATAAGCTCAGAGTTTTCACAGTGAGGCAGTTCTATCACAGGCCGTTGATCTGACAAGCTTAAAGAGAAAAAAGAAAGAAAGAAAGAAAGAAAGAAAGAAAGAAAGAAAGAAAGAAAGAAAGAAAGAAAGAAAGAAAGAAAGAGAAAGAAAGAAAGAAAGAAAGAAAGAAAGACATTTTAAAACAGAGCTATTTTTCACTTCTTTGAATTTTTCATTCCCCAAGTTGGCAAGGGGGTTGACAGTCAAAAGGAGCAGAGTATCTTCTTTGAGTTGTTAATTATTGGCTGACTTTATAACAATGAGCAGGCATCCCTAAGACGTCCCTCTGATTTATTGTACACCTTGGGATCTTTGCACAAATGGTAGGAAATGCAAAAAAAACCCTTTTACTAATTTGCTGTGAATTTTTCTCATTCACATCCAACAAAGTCTTTCAAGGGAGGATTTATAGTCACAGACCTTCTCTGGCTTGGAGAGCTGCAGGGACGATATCTGCAAAACTTGGCAAGGAGCCTCGGAGAATCAGAAACCAATTAAGTGAACTAATTGTCTCCTGCAAACTCCACTCCCCTTTCGCTCCTTTTTTATTTACTCTGGGAGGGGCCATTCATTGTCCACCTGTGGCCTTACTCCCAAGTCGGCCCATGTTCTTTAGCTGTTCCCTTCGTCTGGCAACTCTGTGCATGCGCCCACTGGGAACAGGCTCCAGCTGTTCTTCTGCCTCACTGATGTCTGACTCCGAAGGCAGCTGAGAACTGGCATACGGCTCTGGCCCCCTCTCTGCCTCCGACACAGAGCCCTCGTCCGAGTCTTCCCCAGACTCCAGGACTGGCCCATGTTCCTCCCCAACCTCCTCACTGTGAGAATCTGCTGCCAGCTATGCAGACAGCTGGCGGGCCACAACCAAATTTGCTTCGGTGACCCAGATACAAATGAAATAACAGAAGAGAAGCTCGGGGTTAAATGGAACTTGTGACAACGTAATAACTCTAGGCTTATTCCTCTCTTGACGCTCTCTCCAATGGAAACCTGCCATTTCCAGTCTAGATTTTTGCCTATTGCGGATAGCCGTTTCATGCATTATGATTTAAAGAAAGCAAATGGTTTCCAACATACCGATAAAGGAGAATATTTGTAGCTCCGGTTTGGACTGGAGGGGGGAGGCGGTCCTTGGTGCTCTCTGAGCTTGGTGGTTTTCTTGCAGATGTTTCATGACCAAACAAGGTAACATTATCAGTGCTAGTAGGAAGTGAGGTTTGATTTGTTTGCATCTTCATTGTTGGTCTCATGCAGGGGTGTTAAACTCGCATCACCACGTTGTTGTCACGTGACATATCACGATTTTTTTCCCCTTTGCTAAAATGGGGATGGGCGTGGCCAGCCTGTGATGCATCCGGCCCGTGGGCTGCGAGTTTGACACCCCTGACCTAATGTTAATTCTCAGGTGTGAGATTCTATGTGTGTTATTGTTGGAGAACAGGACGATTTTTTCCCCTTTGCTAAAACGGGGATGGGCGTGGCCAGCCTGTGATGCATCCGGCCCATGGGCTGTGAGTTTAACAGCCCCGGCCTAATGTTAATATTATGGTTAATCCTCCTCTGTGTGTTATTGTTGGAGAACAGGTATTTTGGAATTTTGTTTCTTTTCCAACAATCAAGAAGCCAAGAAGGCAAGGAACTACCAACTCAGAGAAATAAACGAACAGTAAACAATAATAATGGGACCTGGTGGCTCAGTGGCTAAGATTCTGAGCTTGTCGATCAGAAAGGTCAGCAGTTTGGTGGTTCGAATCCCGAGGGCCGCGTAACGGAGTGAGCTCCCCTGACTTGTCCCAGCTTCTGCCAACCTAGCAGTTTGAAAGCATGTTAAAAAATGCAAGTAGAAAAATAGGAACCACTTTGGTGGGAAGGGAACGGCGTTCCGTGCATCTTCAGCATTGAGTCATGCCAGCCACATGACCACGGAGATGCTTTCGGACAGTGCTGAGCCAAGGTGGCGCAGTGGTTAAATGCAGCACTGCAGGCTACTGCTAGATCAGCAGTTCAGCGGTTCAAATCTCACCGGCTCAGGGTTGACTCAGCCTTCCATCCTTCCGAGGTGGGTAAAATGAGGACCCAGATTGTTGGGGGCAATATGCTGACTCTCTGTAAACCGCTTAGAGAGGCCTGAAAGGCCTATGAAGCGGTATATAAGTCTACTGCTATTGCTATTGCTGGCTCTTCGGCTTTGAAACAGAGATGAGCACCGCCCCCTAGAGTCGGGAACGGCTAGCACATATGTGCAAGGGAAACCTTTACCTTTAAACAATAGTAAGGAATCACCAAGGCCACCCCCAGCAACACTGACAGGAAAAGCCACTGGTATATATAAAATGAGAACACACCCCACTCCCTTCTAGCACTGATGATGTTACCTAGTCAGGTGGTAAAACGTCTGCAAGAAAACAACCAAGCTCAGAAGCACCAAAGACCTGCAAACTTAATAAATCACGTGGTCTCTAATGAATTTATAATGCATGAGATGTTATTTGTACCACAGACTCTCCCTCCCACTGCAAATGCTCACGTAACAATGAATTTTAATTTTTGATTACCTGCTCGGAATAAGCAGCTGATCGTCTCCTAACGGCAGAGCAATCTGGAATTTCTCTAGAAGCTTGAAGTATTGGCACTTGCAAATCTCAGGGAATTTACTGTTCTTTAGCAGGGATTTTTCCACATCTGAACGCTTTATGATCCCTTTGGGGTATTTGGTAAAGCCATCCACCTTCACCGTAAAGATCTACGGAAGAGAAATCCGTCTCACAAAACTCCACTACGATTTGCTTAGTTTTAAAATCATGTCACACACCAAGCTTTTCTCTTCATCTACCGTATTTTTCAGAGTATAAGACGCACCGGAGTATAAGACGCACCAAGGTTTTAAAGAGGCAAATTTAAAAAAAAAAGTTTTTGCACTCTGCGAACCTCCCCAAAATGGCCTGTTTTTCGCGAAAACGGGTCCGTTTTTTTGTCAAAAAAGGGGAGCATGGATAGCCATTAGGAGGCTTATAGAATGCTCCTGGGGGCTAGGGAGGGCAAAAACGAGCATTGCTCATTTCTGCCTTCCCCAGCCCCCAGGAGCTCTCTATACGCTTCCTAGAGGCTCTGCACGGCCATTTTGGTGAAGGAAGCAGGGTTTCGGAGGCAAAAAATGCTGTATTCAGTGTATAAGATGCACACAGCTTTTCAGCCTCTTTTTTGAGGGAAAAAGGTGGGTCTTATACTCCGAAAAATACGGTATATATATAAATTGTGTGTGTGTGTGTGTGTGTGTGTGTGTGTGTGTGTGTTGTGTGTGTTCTAGCATAACTCTGAATGCCTCAAGTAATTTTAACCAAACTTGGTACACAGATGACTTACTCTCTGGAAACAAATACTGTGGGGGGTAAAACACCCCTAACACCCCTCGGGATGTGTGTTCTGTTAAGATACAGCCTGTTGTGCCTTCAAATGGCTTCTACTGTACTGCCATAAAATGGATTCTACTGTACAGCGCAGTGGAGTTGCCATAGTAATGGCTTCACAGTACTCCACAAGGGGGCTCCTTCTTATAAGGGGGAAAATCCAACATTAGAAATTACGTTTGGTCCGGACATTTCCCCCCTATAATAAATACCCAGGCAATGCCGGGTTATCAGCGAACTTTCAAATAAAAGAAGAATATTCTTTATTGGCCGAGAAATTTGATTCCGGTGTGACCCAGGCCGCCAAACCGGTAGGAACCCACCATAGGGGTAAAAAAAGAGAAAATAAAATTTAAAAAAATAGAGCGATCCAGAAAACCTGGTTAGGAACCGTATTTGAGACTAACCTGGCTATGATTTTACACAGCCATTTGGGATCGACAAAATAGAGATTTCTGAGCTGAAGGGCTGGATCTTGAAAGTGGAGCAGGACACCTAAATAAAAAAAATAGTCCTTTTTAATATCTTTCAGTGTGTACAGAACATTTTAACAATAGTATGGTTTATTGCAGGTAGTCCTCGACTTACAACCACGATTGAGCCCAAAGTTTCTGCTGCTAAGTGAGACAAGTGAGCTTTGGCCGATGTTATGATCTTTCTTGCCACCGCTGTTAAGTGAATCGCTGCAGTGATTAAATGAGTCACACGGTTGTTAAGTGAATCTGGCTTCCCCATTGAGGTTGTCAGGCCTGCAGCCATCTTTTCTTTTGAATCTTTGTCCCTGCCACACTTTCTATTATTCTACTATGCATTTTCTATGGTGGGAAAATGGGATTGTACGGAGTTAGATGCTATGCAGCCATAACAACATTCTTTCTACAAAGCCAAGGTCATCCTTTGTCTCTGCACCTCTGCACCTGACCGGAACTGGAGGGGTGGAACTGCCAGCATGGCAGTGGGGAGATTGGACCATGTGATGGACTTGTGGGTGTGGGGGCAAGGTCTTGAACTTTCAACTGGGTGGGGAAAAATGGGAAACTTTCCAAGCACCATCCCTGAAAGATGGCACTCCAGTTTCTTCTTGAAAGCCTCCAGTAATGAAGCTCCCACAACTTCTGAAGGCAACTTCTGCTCCACTGATTGATTGCTCTTACAGTCAGAAAATTTCTCCTTATTTCCAGGTTGAATATCTCCTTGATCAATTTCCATCCATTTTTCCTTGTCTGGTTTTCAGATGCTTTGGAGAATAGCTTGACCCCCTCCTCTCTGTGGCAACCCCTGAGATTTTGTAAGACTGCTATTGTGTCTTCCCTAGTCCTTCTTTTCATTAAACTAGACATACCCAGTTCCTGCAACCGTTCTTCATATGTTTTAGCCTCCAGTCCCCTAATCCTCTTTGTTGCTCTTCTCTGCACTCTTTCTAAAGTCTCAACACCTTTTTTATAAGCGAAGGAGATGTGCCAAGAAGTTAATAAGAGTTTGGGGGGGGGGGAGACAGGTAGGAGAAGAGAAGAAGGAAGGAGTCAGAAGACGAGGGAAGCAGAGAGGGGAAAGGAGAGGGAGAAGGGGAGAAGGGAAGAGGAGGAGAGGAAAAGAAAGGAGAGGGAAGGAGAGGGAAGGAGAGAGGGGAGTGGAGGAGGAGAGAGGGAAGGAGAGAAGGGAGAGGAGGAGGAGAGAGGAAGGAGGAGGAGAGGAGGAGGAGAGAGGAGAGAGAGGAGGGAGGAGGAGAGAGGGAAGGAGAGGGAAGTGGAGAGGAGGAGAGGAGATGGAAAGAGGGAAGGAGAGGGAAGCAGAGGGGAGAACAGAAAGAAAGGAGAAGGAAAGAGACGGAAAGAGATGGACTGTCGTAAAATTGAAAAATGATGCATTATAAAGGAACTGTATAATAAAAACATTTTTTAAACCCAGCATTTTTATAGTGTGGTGACCAAACTGGATGCAGACTATATTGGGTAACTTATCAAGTAATAAAAGCTGGATAAATAAGCAAACTTCTTAAATGAAAAAAGGGATGGCAGGCCCATTGACTATTGCAGCCCAATGGCCGTATTTTTACCCGATTCGTTCAGAAAATGCACAGCGTGAGAAAGCTCGTTTTCATCCAATTGCAGTTGCTTTTCTTGCACCAATTCGTAAAGCTGATTCTGGCCAATCACGGGGAATTCAGCCGGCAATGTCTTGCGTATTTCCAGAATGCTCTTCTCAAGTTCTAAGTAGCTGTCTGGAATTAATTGGCCAATCACGGGCTGGTCTCTGATCTGCAGGGAATGAATGAATGAATGAATGAATGAATGAAGGAAGGAAGGAAGGAAGGAAGGAAGGAAGGAAGGAAGGAAGGAAGGAAGGAACGAACAAACAAACAAACAAACAAACAAACAAACAAACGTTCCAATATTTCAATGAATTCCTTATGTTCTGACCTAAGCTTCCCAAGAGCAGGAAGCAAACTCCTTGTCCCAACAAAAATCCCTTTTATTAATTTACCGTGAATTCTGCTCATTCACATCCAGCAAAGTCTTTCAAGGGAGGATTTACAGTCACAGACCTTATCTGGCTTAGAGAGCTGCCAGGCTGATATCTGCAAAACTTGGCAAGGAGTCTCAGAGAGTCATGAACCAATCAAGCGAACTAATAGTCTCCTGCAAACTCCACTCCCCTTTTGCTCCTATTTCCTCTGGGAGGGGCCATTCCAGAGGTGGGTTCCTACAGTTCGCATCTATTCGGTAGAACCGGTTCATCAAATTTACCGAACCGGTTAGAAGAGGTTCCACCAGTGGACCCAGAAAGCAGGCCACACCTACAGAAGAGCTTCCAAAATTTGTTGAAACCCACCACTGGTCCTTGGATATGATATTCTACACAATCATGCTCATCTTTATAAAACTCAGTGCCTCTGTGGAAGGTAAGGATGACTACTGCGTTTGTGGTGCAATCAGAACATTGCGTGTGTTGAAGTTGTTTTAACGCAAACCAAAGATGCCTTTTAAAAAACAAGGTTTACATCCTATTCTTATGCATGCCAGTGCTGTGTGGGAGGTAATTTAAGGTGGTTCTGACAAGTGTCGTCGGCATCTTCATATCCGGTCACATGGGCGGCAAGCCACTCGCATCCGGTCACATGGGCGGCAAGCCACTCCCATAAAGGAGGCTACACCCACAAAGTAGGTTCGAACAATTTTTGAAACCCACCACTGGGCCATTCCTCCTCCATCTGTGGCCTTACTCCCAAATGGACCCCTGTTCTTTAGCTGTTCCCTTCGTCTGGCAACTCTGCGCATGCGCACACTGGGAACAGGCTCCAGCTGTTCTTCTGCCTCACTGGGGTCTGACTCCGGAGGGCGAAAAACAGCCCAATGCGAAAAGGTTGCAGTAGTTTGAATGCAGTATTGCAGGCTAAGTGTGCCCATAGCCAGGAGTTCGATCCTGACCGGCTCACGGTTGACTCAGCTTCCATTCTTCCAAGGTTGGTAAAATGAGGGCCCAGATTGACGATAGGCTGACTCTGTAAACTGCTTAGGGAGGGCTGTAAAGCGGCATATAAGTCTAAGTGCTATTTATACTTGTATATTAAAGCGAAATGGCTTACTTTGAAATCCAGGCATTCTTTGATGATGATTTGTCGGAGTTTAGCCATGGCCTCCGACTCTTCTGTGGCATTCACAAAGTGATAGTCGTGGATTTTAGGAAACCCCTTCTGATTCATCAGCTCCTTGGTGATTTTGCCGATGGAAGCTCTACGCTGCTTCTCGTTAGCGATGTCTAAATGAGTCCCAATGAGAATCACAGGGGAGAAGGAGGCTCGGGTCTGTAAAACAGGAGTTGCAAAGTTCTCGATTAAGGCTCTTCTCCAAATAACCATCCTTTTATGGGCAGTTGGTTTTATTATTATCAACCCTTTATTATCATCAATCCTAGCCAACAGGCAGTCAGGATGTCATCTGAGACATTGTCAACGAGTTTAGAATTCTCCTTAACCACCGGGTCATCTTTAAGCAACACAGGGAATAAAATCTGGATAGGATAGGATGGGATGGGATGGGATGGGATGGGATAGAGCAGTGTTTTTCAACCACTGTGCCGCGGCACACTAGTGTGCCGTGACATAGTGTAAGGTGTGCCGTGGGAGAATTACTTTATATATAGTCAATATAGGCACAGAGTTAAAAAAATTTAACATTTTCTAATGGTGGTGTGCCTCGTGATTTTTTTCATGAAAAAAGTGTGCCTTTGCACAAAAAAGGTTGAAAAACACTGGGATAGAGAATAGAATAGAATAGAAAAAAATATAGAATAGAAAAGAGAATAGAATAGAAAACAGAATAGAATATAGAATAGAATAGAATAGAAATAGAATGGAATAAAATATAGAATAGAATAGAGAAAAGAATAGAAATAATAAAATAGAGAATAGAATAGAGAATAGAATAGAATAGAGAATAGAATAGAATAGAGAATAGAATAGAGAATAGAATAGAATAGGAGAAATCAGAATAGAATAGGAAAGAATAGAATAGAATAGAATAGAATAGAAGAAATCAGAATATAATAGGAAAAATAGAATAGAATAGGAGAAATCAGAATAGAATAGGAAAGAATAGAATAGGAAAAAATAGAATATAATAGGAGAAATCAGAATAGAATAGAGAGCAGAATAGAGAATAGAATAAATAGAATAGGAGAAATCAGAATAGAATAAAATAGGAGGAATCAGAATAGAATAAAATAGGAGAAATCAGAGTAGAATATAATAGGAGAAATCGGAATAGAACAGGAAAGAATATAATATAATAGGAGAAATCAGAATAGGAAAGAATATAATAGGAGAAATCAGAATAGAATAGGAAAGAATATAATATAATAGGAGAAATCAGAATATAATAGGAAAGAATATAATATAATAGGAGAAATCAGAATAGAATACAGAACAGAACAGAACAGAACAGAATAGAATAGAATAGAATTCTTTATTGGCCAAGTGTGATTGGATACACTTTGCGGAATTTGTCTTCGGTGCATAAGCTCTCAATGTACATAAAAGCTGTATGTGATAAATCACAATCATAGTCACCATAAAACTACATCCATCATAAATCATAATATACGACACAGTGATAGTCATAGGATGCTAAGCAATCAACATAAATCATACTAGGAAATTAAATAAAACATTAGAAAATCAGAGATAGGTAATAGGAAGGATGAGAAGAATAATAGTAATAAAGTCTTAGTAAATAGTTTGTGTTGTGGGAATTAATTGTTTAGCAGAATGATGCCATGGGGTGGGGGGGGGGGGAAACTAAACAAAAGAGTCTGAAATTCAGTTGCTACAACTAGGTATGATGAAAAGAAGGACTAGGGGAGACATAATAGCAGTCTTCCAATATCTCAGGGGTTGCCACAAAGAAGAGGGAGTCAAACTATTCTCCAAGGCACCTGAGGGTAGAACAAGAAGCAATGGGTGGAAACTAATCAAGGAGAGAAGCAACTTAGAACTGAGGAGAAATTTCCTGACAGGTAGAACAATTAATCAGTGGAACAGAAATTGCCTCCAGAAGTTGTGAATGCCCCAACACTGGAAGTCTTTAAGAAGATATTGGATAAGCCTTTGTCTGAAACGGTATAGGGTTTTCTGCCTAGACAGGGGGTTGAACTAGAAGACCTCCAAGGTCCCTTCCAACTCTGTTATTCTGTTCTGTTCTGTTCTATTCTTTCTAATCCATTCTGTATTGTATTGTATTGTATTGTATTCTATTCTTTCTATTCTATTCTGTATTGTATTGTATTGTATTCTATTCTTTCTATTCTATTCTGTATTGTATTGTATTCTATTCTTTCTATTCTATTCTATTCTTCTATTCTATTCTATATTGTATTCAATTCAATTCTGTTCTGTATTGTATTGTATTCTTTATATTCTATTCTGTATTGTATTCTATTCTTTATATTCTATTCTGTATTGTATTCTTTCTATTCTATTCTGTATTGTATTGTATTGTATTCTTTCTATTCTATTCTATTCTATTCTGTATTGTATTCTATTCTTTCTATTCTATTCTATTCTATTCTGTATTATATTGTATTGTATTGTATTCTTTCTATTCTATTCTGTATTGTATTCTCTTCTTTCTATTCTATTCTATTCTGTATTGTATTCTATTCTTTCTATTCTATTCTGTATTGTATTCTCTTCTATTCTTTCTATTCTATTCTATTCTATTCTATTCTATTCTATTCTGTATTGTATTATCTTCTATTCTTTCTATTCTATTGTATTCTATTCTATTCTGTATTGTATTGTATTCTGTTCTGTATTCTATTCTATTCTATTCTTTGACTGTTAGTTGACTAGATACTTGTGCACAGGTAGCAACCATAAACTTTCCCCTCCTTTGAACTCGATGAATGCTCCTGGTTATTTGCACCCGACAAATTTTCTATCATATCAGGGTGTTGTTGTTGTTGTTTTAAAAAAAAGATAAGTAAGTATGTTACCTTGATATTAAAGAGCCAGGGTTTCATGGCATCCACTTCTGATTCTCCTTTGCTGAGGTCGTACACCGCGAGGTATAGAGCTCGCTGAGTCATAAAGTGGGGATGAGCACTATAGAATTCTTCCTGACCTACCAAGAGCAAACACAGCAGTGATTGGCAGATGGCACGTATGCCTACGCTTGCTCTCCATGACCCCCGATTCTCACCAAAGGGGGAAGAGAATTTGAACAAGGAGTTTAAATCGTTTCGTTTTGTTCATAAACAAGAACAAAATGCTGCAGAGCGTGAGAAAACAGTCGGTTTTTCCCAATTTGCTCTCTCACACACAAAAGATACACGAGGAACATGGTTAAAACGGAAAGTTCCCTCAAACTTTAGAAGTTTAGACAAACAAAGCTGCGTTCCTGTAGGGACAGGGGTGTCAAACCGGCAACCTGCGGGCTGGATGCCCCGCGCGCGGGCCACGCCCACCCCAGCTTTGCGAAAGGGAGAAAAAGTTGCGATATGTCACATTACGGCAAAAAAAAAAATACCATATTTTTCAGAGTATAAGACGCACTACCCCCCACCCCCGAAAGAGGCTGAAAATTTGGGTGCGTCTTATACTCCAGATGTACCCCCACCCACCCACCAGCCTCCCCGCGTTTTGAGAGCCATGCTGTCGGAGAAGAACAGGCAGCATCTGAGGGAGGAGTCAAGAGAGGAATCAGCCTGGAATCTGTGTGTTGTCACAAGTCCAACCCCTCTTGAATTCCACTGACTCTCAATTAGCACCAATTTAACGCTGACTCTTAGCTGACTAGACTCCCTGTTAGACGACTGGATAAGCAATAAATCAGTTTAATTGCAACTTATTGTGTGATTCTGATTCTTAGAGGCCAAGAGTTCCCCTATTCTAATACCGTTATATCAGTGGTGAAATCTAAAAAAAAATAAATTCCTACCATTTCTGTGGGTGTGGCTTGGTGGTGGGGCCATGTGACTGGGTGGGCGTGGCTATATAGTCATGTGACTGGAGGGGTCAGAAGACAGAAATTCAATATGAAGGAAGTATATGTAATGATTGTGGAAGAAATGCACGAAATGTATTCGTAACCAGTCGACACGCATTCTACAAGATGTAATTTTTTGTGTTTTTTGTTTCATTAAAACAATAAAAAATTTTTTTTTAAAAAAAGACAGAAATTCACTTTAACAATGTCCTGCTGGAGCAGGGGGTTGGGCTAGATGACCTCCAGGTCCCTTCCAGCCCTGGATTGCTGCACTCTTTCAAGGTATCCTTCCTTCCTTCCTCCCTCCCTCCCTCCCTCCCTTATTCCCTTTCTCATTCTCCTTCCTGATGGCACAGTGGTGAGAATGCAGTACTGCAGGCTGACTCTGCTCACTGCTAGGAGTTCGATCCTGACCAGCTCAAGGTTGACTCAGCCTTCTGTCCTTCTGAGGTCGGCGAAATGAGGACCCAGATTGTTGGGGGGGGAGCGACGCAACATGCCGACTCTGTAAACCGGTTAGAGAGGGCTATGAAGTGCTACGAAGCGGTATAGAAGTGCGATCGCGCTTGCTATTCTCATAACCGTTTTTGCGTTTGTTCCCCCCCGCCGCACGGGCGCGAAAATACCTGCAAAATCCCAGACATTTAAAACGGTATCTTTCTTGATTTTGCCTTTTCGGGGGATCTTCCAATCGTTCACATCGATTCCGATGGTCGGCTTCTGAGGTCCCACATCTGGCCGCCTGCATTTCATGAGCTGTTGCAACAAGGTTGTTTTACCGCTGCCGGCGTTTCCAACAACCATGAGCTTCATTCTATGGTAGGGGACCGCTTTCTTTAAGCGCTGTTGGAGGAACCTGGCGAAAAAGGGGCGGGAAGGCTCGTTTTAATTACACAATTGCTTTTTTAAAAAAAAAATACCGTATTTTTCAGAGTATAAGATGCACTACCCCCCACCCCCGAAAGAGGCTGAAAATTTGGGTGCGTCTTATACTCCAGATGTACCACCAGCCTCCCCGCATCCTCTTCCTGGCTGCAGAGATTGCCACAAACAATGGATTGCGTTTTTGGAGCTCCGCGCCTCGCGTTTTCAGCCTCCAAATGCGCCAGTTGGACTAGAAGACCTCTAAGGTCCCTTCCAACTCTGTTATTCTGCTATTAGCCATGTTTTTTTTGAGTGAAAATAGCCACCTAAAACCATAGTCAAGAGAATGGTCAAGAGAACTCACCGGATAATATCCCTTGCTTTGTCTCCCACATGTTTAAAATCTAAATTAAGATGTAATCCTTCCAAAGGAAGATCCCATATATTCAACAATTTCCCCATTTCATCTGGAAAACACCGTATGGCTGGATTGTAACTAACATCAAAAGAGGTCAAGTTTTCCAGAAATCCAATGTCAGGAGGGATCTAGAGACAAAAGAAGAAGATTTATATATATATATTCAGAATAGAACTGCTAATCTATCAGTTATCAGTGTGAAGCGGGATATAAGTCTAATGCTATTGCTATTGCTAATAAGAGAGGAAGGAAGGAAGGAAGGAAGGAAGGAAGGAAGGAAGGAAGGAAGGAAGGAAGGAAGGAAGGAAGGAAGGAAGGAATAGCACTTCTATATCACTTCACAGTGCTTTCCAGCCCTCTCTAAGCGGTTTACAGAGTCAGCCTTTTGCCCCCAACAATCTGGGTCCTCATTTTACCCACCTCGGAAGGATGGAAGGCTGAGTCAACCTTGAGCCTGTTGAGATTCGAGCTGCCAAATTGCAGGCAACCGGCAGTCGGCAGAAGTAAATTTTGAAATTTTAGGCCTGGATAGCCTTGAACTACGCCGTCTACATTCCAACCTGACCTTAGGGCACTAGATAATCTGCCATAACGTCCTCCCTGTTAATGACTACTTTGACGTCAACTGCAATAACAGAAGGGCTATCCATAGATACAAACTAAATGTAATCCGCTCTAATCTTGATTGCAGGAAAAAACAATTTCAGCAACAGAGTAGTAAATGTGGGGAACGCCCAACCTGATCCTGTATTTAGTTCCTCTAACCCCCATACCTTTTACCTTAAGCTGTCTACCGTGGACCGTACGTGTTTCTTAAGAGGTCCCTAAGAGGGCGCGCATAAGCGCACCAGTGTGCCTACCATCCCTGTCCTACTGTCCCCATTTATATGTACTCTTTTTATGTGTTTATGGCTATGTTTTGCTTTATTTATATCAATTTATATGTGCCACTTTTTCACGTGTCTTCATACTTGTTCCCTTGCGTGACCCGACAAATGCGCGGACGACAAAAGCACGCCGACGAAACTGCACCGAGAACACCGCGATGTCATAAACGCGCCCACAACAATGCGCCGACAAAACCGCGCCCACAAAAGCGCGATTTAAGTTAAGGTAAGGGTTAGGGTTAGGGTTAGGGTTAGGGTTAGGGTTAGGGTTAGGGTTAGGGTTAGGTTCAGGGTTAGGGTTAGGGTTAGGATTAGGGTTATTAGGTTGTTATTAATTGTTTGTTGAAGGCGCATTTTTGTCGGTGCGCTGTTGTCAGTGCGCTTCTGCACGCATTCGTCGGCGCGATTTCGACCTCGCGGTTTTCTCACCGCGGTCTCGTCGGCGCACTTTTGTCGAGTGCCATTTGTCGGGGAACCGTTCCCTTGTACTTGTTGGGGAAGAAAGAAAGAAAGAAAGAAAGAAAGAAAGAAAGAAAGAAAGAAAGAAAGAAAGAAAGAAAGAAAGAAAGAAAGAAAGAAAGAAAGAAAGAAAGAGAGAGAGAGATAGGGGGGAAGAAGGGAGAGAGGGAGGGAGAGAGGGAGGGAGAGAGGGAGAGAGAGCGAGAGAGAAAGAGAGAGAGAGAAAGTAGCCTGCAGTACTACACTCTAACCACCGCAAAGTAAGCTTTGCGTTAAGACTGATACGTATGAAAATCCAATCTTTTTTTTTTCAGCCGTGATTTCTTCTCTGCTTCTCTGTCTTAAAATAAATCAGAGCTGATTACTTTGAGTTTATTTACAGCCCAGTCCAATACAATCAGGGCTGAAGGAAGGTAAATTTTTCAAAAAAAAAAACCAAAAACCCACGATTGCTTCAAACATTCCCAAAAAGTATTTTGAAGAAGTATGCATCGGTGCCCAGTGATAAAGTCAGGACAATTATTATCTTGTGGTGTGGATTACCTCTCTTAATCGGTTGTAAGACAGGTGTAGCTTTTCGAGCCGAGACCAGGAAGAGGCTTTGTCGTTCAAGTCTAGGATGCTTATTTGATTGTGGTTAAATATCAATTCCCTTAAATTGGACGACTTCCAAAAGGCAGGTCCAGGTAGCGTCACAATTCTGTTGCTGCTTAAATCCACCGATCGCAAGCTGGCGAAGAGAGACGGGAATAGAACTGCTATCAAATGAGAAGTTAGACTTGGTAACTCGCGCCAATCATTTCCAAACACGAGGGCCAAGCAGGAATATATATATATATATATATATTATTTTTCAAAGGATACTAAACCTACATTTACACATCAGATGGCCAATATTTTTTTTTACCAAGTCACACACTATGCAATTTTTTTAAAATTAGACTGTCAGGCCTGCAACCATCTTTTCTTTTGGATCTTTGGCCTGCCACACTTTCTATTATTCTGCTATCTATTTTCTATTGTGGGAAAATGGGAGGGGGGATTGTACGGGGTTAGATGCTATGTAGCCATAACAACATTCTTTCTAGAAAGCCAAGGTCATCCTTTGTCTCTGCACCTCTGCACCTGAACTGGATGGGTGGAACTGCCAGCATGGCAGTGGGAGATTGGACCATGGGATGGACTTGTGGGTGTAGGGTGCAAGATCTTGAATTTTCAACTGGGTGGGGGAAACCGGGAAGCTTTCAGATTCGGGTTTTCCCAGATGTGCCAACTTGGCTCTCTTCATAAATTGGAACTTTGAGCAATACTTTGCCTTGGACTCTGATTTACTTTTGGATGCTAATTGGAACCCTGTCATTAACCTGAATCTGAAACACTGACATAGGCATCGCTTTTTCTCCCATTATTTTTTCCCTTTCCTAATAACTAAACCACTGTTTCTTTGTGTCAGCGTTCCAAATACCATGCAGAATTAAATCAGAGTCGAAGGCAAAACTATGCTTAAAGTTCCAATTTAATAAGACAGGCATGTTGGCATCATGCTGTGGGATTCCAACTCTGGACGTTACATCAGAATCCCACCCAGTTAAAAGTTCATGATCTTGTCCCCACACCCACAGTCCATCACATGGTCCAATCTTCTTCTTCCACGCTGGCATCCATGCCCAGCTTCTTCCGGTCAGGTGTCCTGGTGCAGAGACAAAGGATGACCTTGCTTCTAGTAAAGAATGAAAAACAATACATTCCACAATCCTACTCCTTCTATTCCCCCCTCCCATTGACCATACTTAAAGAAACAGCAAAATGAAATAAGAGAAAGTGTGGCAGGCCAAAAATTCTAAAAGGAACATAAATGCAGGCCTGACACTTTGACTGCATATTTTTTTAAAAATTGTAAATGTTGGTCAGAGACAGCAATAAAGATACAGTAGTCCTTGACTTACAAAAGTTTATTTAGTAACCCCTCAAAGTTGCAATGGAACCATTACAGGGCCGTGGCCCATTCAAAACCGGGCCGCAAAAGCAGTAATGAAGCATGCATAGGCCCATCCCCTTTCCCCCGGTCTGGTCCGTAAAGTCAGAAAGGTTGGCGACCCCTGTAACAGATATTTAGGATTACTGGAAGTCCTCATGAATTGGTACAATTAGAATTAGAATTAGAATAAGTTTATTTATAGGCCGCCCTTTTCCCTGAGGGGACTCAGGGCGGCTAACAACTTATATGGGAGGGGATACATACAATGACATATAACATAACATGTAATTAAAAAATAAGCAACATTCATCCAGCATTCGGGTGGGGGCGCATTATAATCTTTACCCCCAGGCCTGATGGGATAGCCAGATCTTGAGGGCTGTGCGGAAGGTCTGGAGGGTGGTGAGGGTACGAATCTCCACGGGGAGATCGTTCCAAAGGGTCGGAGCTGCTACTGAAAAGGCTCTCCTCCGCGTAGTGGCCAGCCGGCACTGGCTGGCGGATGGCACTCGGAGGAGGCCTAATCTATGAGATCTAATGGGTCTCGAGAACAGGATGCGTAAATACTCTAGTAACTTACTGCGGTAGAAGAAGAATTGCCTCTGGAACAGTGAAAAAAGCATTCTGAGATAGTTTCAAGGTAGTGATGCTACAAGGCAAGTCCTTTATGGTATCTAAAACACAGAGAAATAAAAGTGTTATTAATCGGTTTGGGAAATCATTTCGTCATCGGGCAACTGAACAACTTATTTATCAAACTGATATCCTATGCAGGATATCCAGTCCTAACACCGCTCCGTCTAATACTAAGGTAAAGGTTCCCCTTGCACATATGTGCTAGTCGTTCCGGACTCTAGGGGGCGGTGCTCATCTCCGTTTTAAAGCCCAAGAGCCAACGCTGTCCGAAGACGACTCCGTGGTCATGTGGCCGGCATGACTCAACACTGAAGGCGCATGGAACGCTGTTTCCTTCCCACCAAAGGTGGTTCCTATTTTTCTACTTGCATTTTTTACGTGCTTTCGAACTGCTAGATTGGCAGAAGCTGGGACAAGTCACGGGAGTTCACTCCATTACGCGGCGCTAGGGATTCGAACCGCCGAACTGCCGACCTTTCGATTGACAAGCTCAACGTCTTAGCCACTGAGCCACCGTGTCCCACCGCCTCCCATCTAATATTACATACTCACAAATCCTATTGGCTGCTGCACTGAGTATTTCCAATTTCAAACAGTCCTGCATAAATTCGGTGTCCAGGTACGATATGTTATTCTTGCTAATGTTTAAATTTTTCAATTCTTTCAAACTGGTTCGTGCGACTAGCGTTGAAAGTTTGTTACTAGGAGAAAGAAAGAAAGAAAGAAAGAAAGAAAGAAAGAAAGAAAGAAAGAAAGAAAGAAAGAAAGAAAGAGCATTAATGCAAAGGTCACACAAAACTGCTGTCTTGTGACAAGGCCAGTGCTGATTGTTCAATTTATTTATTTGATTTATTGAAGCAACTTACGGGGTGACCCAACTCACGCATAGGTGGCTCCAGGCGGCTTACGACATTTAAAATCCCACTCCGTAAAATCCCACCGAAATATAAATACCATCCTACAGATCTTTTCTCCTATACAAGTTAGTCCTCGGTTTACAACAATTCAGTTAGTGGCCATCCAAAATTATGATGGCACTGAAAAAAATGACTTAGGACTATTTTTCACACTTACGAAGGTTGCAACATCTCTGCGGCCACACGATCAAAATTCAGATAACTTGGCAATGGACTCATATTTATGACGGCGGCAGCATCCCGGGGTCACGTGATCCCATTTTGCGACCTTCTGACCACCAAGTCAATGCGAAAACCAGATTCACTTCTTAACAACCATGTTCCTCAGGGGTGGGTTCCAGCTGCCACTACTGCTGGTTTGCTCGTGGGCGTGCAGCGCATGGGCGCAGCCCGCCTAATGGATTCTGCACGCACTTGCCCAGTACAATAAAAATCGTTCTGTGCATGTGCAGAAGCCAAAAACTAGAAGCACCGTAAGTGCCACCAGGAGAACCGTTTTGGGGCGTGGCAGGCCTGGGTCGCTGCCGGTTCCAGTGACCCAGGCCACCGAACCACTACCGGTTCAACCGAACCGGTAGGAACCCACCACTGGTGTTCCTGACTTAACAACTGCACTAATTCCAGTGGTGGGTTGCAGGCGGTACGCCCTGGTACGCGTGTACCGGAGCCAGCCCGGAGCACTGGATACCATTCCAGTACAATGCTCCGGATGGGCCGCCCGCCCATCTGAGCTCCTTACTGGAGTTTAAAGGCTTTTGCGCTTTCGTGCAGGTGCATGGCACGTACAGCTCCTGCGCGCCGCTCTGCGGAGTGTCGCAAAGGTCTTGAACGCATGCACACACTGCTCCCAGTAAGTGGAGGGAGGCTTTCTAGGCCTAAAACTTCATGCAGTACTAAAAAGAAGAATAGAAAAGGGGACTGCTGGGTATTGTCTAATGGACTGTTACATTGGCCACACCCACCCAGTCACATGACCTAGCCACACCCACAATGAATCCCACCACTGCATGAACCCCACCATATGTTTTTCCTGGCAGTGTTACATACATGGTTAATCACAGCCTTCTTGGAGCATTGTGAAAGTTGGCCCATTCCCTAGTCATACCAACGCTGGAGAAAAATACATTTAAAACCTCAATGTCAACTCATAACGTTGCCATGGTGAGGAAATGATCTCAGATTACTACGGCAGGCTTGTGAGGGGTGCCCCTCGTTGGGGAATGTGATTTATGATACAGACTGAGTGGAGGGAAGGAACAGGGGTAAAGTTCAGCCATAATTCAAATGAGGCTTAGATCTGACTGCAAGAGGGTATTGCCGAAATGGTGCTCCTAATAAATGACTGGTTTTCTTTTGAAACTTGGCTTGAGGCTCATGAATTCAATTAGGGCATCTTTTGGAAACCTGACAGAGTTTACGTTCTCACCCTTCCAATATAAGATGTTCCAGCTTGCTGAGAATATTGCCAAGATATCTAGGGATGCCCAACAGTTGGTTGTAGGACAAATTGAGTAATTTTAGAGTTGGACAGGTGATCGTTGGACTGAAACATAAGGTGGGTCCAATTTCATTTCGCGAAATGTCAAGGTGGACGATCTGAGGCATTTCCAAGAGATATTGCGGGAACGTCTTCAAACGGTTGCTGTGGAGGTCCAGATAGGTCAAACATTTCATGGTCTAAAAGGAAAAAAAAAGTTATGACAAATAAGCCTATTTATTAAATAAACTATGTTACGGTGAATACACGAGTAAGGTGATACAAAAAGTAGCTTATTTAAGGGCTCTCTTAAAAGAGATACTGTATTTTTCCAAAGTGACTTTAACCTCATGTCCCATTTTTCACATTCTTTAAAATGATTTAATCCAAGTTTGTATATTAACAACCTTCCAATGTAAACATAATCCAGGGGTGAGCTGCTGGGGGTTCGCAGGAGTTCGGGAGAACCTCTCGCTAAGATTCTGTGCAGTTCAGAGAACACCCAAATCCCACTCCTGGCTGGCCCCGCCCACTCCACCCCGTCCCTCCCAGGAGTCCCCACGTGGCCCATTTTGGATTCAGGTAAGTACAGGGCATGCACGGAGTCTTGGGGAGGGCGAAAAACAGGCCTACCATTTTCAGATTCCTTCGTCCTTCTCTTTTTGGGAGACTCACCTCGCAGAGCGTCTTTGGAATGCACGAAAGCTGGTTGTGATGCAGCTCTAATTTGTCGAGGTGTTCGAAATGAGTAATTAAGCAAAGACTTTGACCGAAGTGATCTATATTCTCCAGCTCGTTTGAGGACAAATCGAGGGATTTAATATATTCTCTGTCGGAGACCAGGGAAGAGAAGCTGTCGGAGCTCTTCATGCTGGATTGCGATACAGACGCGCCTTCTAATATAAAATAATAATTTTAAAAAATTATATTCCATTAGCAACGTCTGTTGCATTGGTTTAATCAATTTTTGGCTTAGCTGTCCCAAACACTTTAAAAAATTTAGATTAAATGTCTCAAAAAGTTTAGTAATGTAGAAGTCTAACCGTTGCCTAAAAGTACAGGTAGTCCTCGACTTATGACGACAATTGAGCCCAACATTTCTGTTGTTAAGTGAGTCACTTGTGTGTTTTTTTTCCATTCAAGGTTTTTTTTAATTTTTTAATACAAAATTTTTACGTGTTATAGGAATAAAGAGTTGTCCGCTTCTTTTCTTTTACATCCTCTCAGTTACATAGTCCTTTTAACCTCATAGTTTTGTTGTCACTTTCAGCCAAATTATTCTCTTCCATTATTTTCCATCTTTATAGTTATTTTTTCTTAAGACATCAACAATATCTTCCATTGCCCCTTCAAAGTTGCACCAAGTTTTCATTTCTTATTTTCTACATTGATGTATTTTGCTTTAAACAGTATACATCCTCTAATTCAATTTAAGCATACAGAGCATTTTTTTCACATTTCTTTCTACCATTAACAATATACTGTCATTTCTTTATTTCTTAATTAAGTAACAATCTTACGACGCTTCTCTTTAGTCTGCTAATATAACTCTTTTTCCCTTTCTTCCTCTTTTAACCATTTTCTCTCGGGCTCCCAAAAAATCCCAGTTTTAATTCATTTCCTTCTTCTCCTCCTTTCCCCTAACTTCTTCTTTTTCTTTCCCTTATTTTTGGAGTTATTGTATCTTTTCTTCAGCGTACTTACTTTTATTATCCTAGTAATTTCCCCCTTTTCTCCTCCTTTCCTTACTATTTTGTGGTTTCTTTCTGGGGAGACCCCCCCCCTTTAGCTGATTTCTCTTTGTAGTGAGTCACCTGTTAAGTGAATTCATTTTACGAACTGTTTTTTTTGCCACCGTTGCTAAGTGAATCACCGCCGTTGTTAAATTAGAAACACGGTTGTTAAGTGAATCCGGCTTCCGCAATGACTTTGCTTGTCAGAGTGTCGCAAAAGGGTATCGCGACCGTCGTAAGTATGAACCAGTTGCTAAGCCTCTGAATGTAAATCACGTGACTGTGGGGATGCTGAAACGGTCATAGTCATAACTCACTTTTTCTCACTGCCGTTGTAACTTTCAGTAGTCGCTAAATAAACTGTGGTAAGTCGAGGACTATCTGTATGTGGGTTCACCTCCCCCCCCAATACACCCGCATCAAACTGGCATCAATCCAATAATAGTAACGCTATAAACAGTCTTGTTCATAATTACGGTATTCTGCGCCATTTTGGCTTAATTTTCTTTTTAACTATTTTCGATCAGGCGCGCTTCAACAAGACGCGTTTAAACTTTAAAATCTATTATAACTTTTTGCTTACTGTTCGAGTCTTCCGAAAACATGTTTTTTCTTCTTTGGCTCTTTAGCGGTTCGTAAGGTGAGCCAGCCCCCTGAAACAAGGTCAAAATAATAATAATTTAAAAAAATCTGGATGTCCGAACAATTTTAATTCGAACAGTTCGAACAATGAAATCAGTGGAGCAACTTGCCGCCAGAAGTTGTAAATGCTCCCACACTGGAAATTTAAAAGAAGAGATTGGATAACGGGGGTGGGCTGCTGGGGGTTCGCGCGGGATTGGGCGATCCTCTAGCTACAATTCTGCCCAGTTCGGTGAACCCCTAAATGTCACTCCTGGCTGGCCACGCCCTCCCCGCCCTTCCCCTCCTAGGGATTTCCACGCGGCCCGTGAGGTGGCTCGGGGAGGGGGGGAAACCGGCCTACCAAAGGTTCCAGAAGTCCGGAAACAAGCCTGTTTCCAGCCTCTGGAGGGCCTCCAGAGCCCGGGGGGAGCAGTTTTTGCCCTCCCGGAGGCAAAAAATGCCCCCACCCGTCGTGGTGCAGGAGGACAACTAGGCCACACCCACCATGGCCATGGCCACCCAGCAACAGGGCAGCGAACCCGTTGCTGCAATTTTTGAAGCCCACTCCCGTGGGTAACCATTTGTCTGAAGTTGTGTAGGGTTTCCTGCCTAATCAGGGGGTCAGACTAGAAGACCTCCAAGGTCCCTTCCAACTCTGTCATTCTATTCTTTAAGGAGATTCCACGTTCAAGACACGATTCCTTGCTCACAAAGGGTGCTAATCTAATTTAACTTTCTTTTCCCCTGTTCAAGTAAAATAGACACCACTGACAAAAGAAAGACATGGCTAAACACAGGTAGTCCTCGACTTAACAACAGTTCACTTACTGACCGTTCAAAGTTACAACACACTCGAGGGAAAAAGCGACTTAGGACCGTTTTTCACACTTACGACCGTTCGCAGCCTCCGCGTGGACACACGATCAAAATTGAGATGCTTGGCAACTGATTCATATTTATGACGGTCGCATTGCCCTGGAGTCACTGGGGTAATAGAGCCATTGTAACTTTGAATGGGGGCTGAACCGATCGTCGTTAAACGAGGACTACCTGTACAATTAGAACCCGCTTGAACTATTGGTCTCACCACAGACTTGGAATGTCTTTGTTGCGGGGGAGTAAAAGTCCGAAGAGGTTTGCAGAGGTCGGCAGCGGCCACAGAGTAAGATTTTTGCCTCACCATAAATGAGCTTTCACTCCCTGAGGTAAAAAGAAAACAATCGATTAAAATAAATTACACCTATATGTATAAAATAGGGAAATGAAAAAAAACCAAACACACACAAACAAACAAATCTCCAACTAGTAACAATCTAGATGTCAGAAATGTAGCATGATACTCTCCCCTTTTACGAATTTCATCCCTCTTAAGGATTTGAGGTAGAGTTGGGGCGACTGGATAGAGCTGAGCATTGACTAGCCAGATGCCCTTCCTGACACCTATATGGAGTTCACAGCAGATTTTTATATTTCTTTATGCCCGGGGAGAGAGAAATTATCCGCGCTACATAGGACTGAACTCTCAACCTTCTGAACGGGAGGCGATCAGCTCCATCACTAGGCCACCGCGCCGCCACTGGTTTCATTAAGCACGCATACCTTCGCTGTCAACATCGTCAGTCAAAGAGAAAACATTGTCCACTAAAGGGTCAGGTAAGAACGTCCATTCATCCAACTTCAGCATTTCATCGTTCTGGCTATTGATGTCGGATCTTGACTGATCTTCGTAACTGCTCGTCCTTTGGTATCGAAGGATCATTACGGCCAACGGAGAACTTGGATCTTACGTGCAAGAAAGAAAAGTAAGACTATTTCACAAATATTGGACAGACTACAGCCGTGATGGCGAAGACCCTACTCCGTGTGGCACGCAGAGCCCTCTCGGTGCTTCAAGGTGCTAGTCGTTACTTTTAAAGCCCTACATGGTTTAGGACCTGGCTACCTAAGAGACCGCCTCCTGCCACTTACCTCCCAACGATCAACAAGATCGCACAGGTTGGGCCTCCTCCGGGTGCTGTCAACCGGACAATGCCGGCTGGCGGCCCCCCAGGGGAGGGCCTTCTCTGTTGCTGCGCCGGCCCTGTGGAACGATCTACCCGTAGAGATCTGGACCGTTACCACTCTCCCGGCCTTCCGTAAAGCCATCAAGACCTGGCTGTTCCGGCAGGCCTGGGGCTGTTGATTGATATCCAGCCCCGCTTAGATGGAATGGATGATGTGGACTTTTAATTGTATTTTTTATTCTTAAATTTTAAATGTTTCTTTTGTCTTGTTGTGAGCCGCCCAGAGTCCCAATGGGAGTGGGCGGCATACAAATTTTATTAAACTCGAAACTTGAAACTCGGCGGGTACGTCAGCTGTCGCCCCAGCCCAGCTGCACCATGCATGCGCATGTGCCTCCGGCCGGCCAGCTGGTCTTTGGGTCTCCGCTGCACATGTGTGTTTGGGGGTGCATGTGCGGGGAGCTCACCCTGTTTTGGGTCTGGAAGGCCTCCTGCACCAATCTGGAAGCCGAAATGGGCGGGGCGGGTGGGGCGCATACACAGTGAGCGCTCGCATTGCATTGTGGGGTTTTGTGTGCGTGCTTTGGGCACTCGGCACCAAAAAGGTTAGCTATCACTGGACTACAGTACTACAGGGGTGTCAAACTCAAAGACGGCGGGCCGTATCCGTTCTGTCGGGTGCGTACATCTGGATTGCGGGGCTCGCCTGAAAATAACAAAAGCGATCTGGCCCGCGGTGCCTCTCCATGCCCTGTTTTGGGAGCAAAATACTGCAGGAGTACCAAAAACGGGCTACAGGGGAGCACACACGCAGCCCCCCACCCCGTTTTGTCTGGCAAAGTGCTGCAGGGAGGCGTCCGTCCTATCTCTCCCCTCTCTTTCCCACGGTCCGCGGAGGAGATCTACACTGCTGATCCGGCCCTTGAAGGAATCCAGTTTGACACCCTTGTGGTACTACGTACAACGGCTGCATCCAGAGCCGTGAGTAATTTGAACATACAAGCGTTGTTTACCTAGCTCGATTTCCAGTTCAGAACAACTGGAAAGCTTCGATTACCCATTTCAAAATAATGCAGAGCTGTAAAACGATGGAATTCTGTTTTTGTCCTAATACGGATAGTCCGTGGCTTATGACCACAATTGAGCCCAAAATGTATGTTGTTAAGTGAGAAATTTGTTCCATGAGCCTTGCCCCAATGTTCTTGCCAAATTTGTTAAGTGAATCACTGTGTCAACTCCTAAAGTTGCCATGGTGAGGAAAGGGGGGCAGCACATTCCACACATACTTTCGGCTCAGATCTCAGATTACCGTAGCAGGCTTGGGAGGGATGCACCTCATTGGGGAATGTGATTTATGACACAGACTGAGGGGAGGGAAGGAACAGGGGTAAAGTTCAGCTATAATTCAAATAAGGCTCAGATCTGACTGATAAAAAGGTCTTGCCAAAATAAGTGCTCCTAATAAATGACTAGTTTTCTTTTGAAATTTGGCTCGAGACTCATGAATCAATGAGGGCATTTTTTGGAAACTTGACACAGTTGTTAAATTAATAACATGGTTGTTAAGTGAATCTGGCTTTCCCCTTGATTTTGCTTGTCGAAAGGTCGCAAAAGGGGATCACATGACCCCGGGACACTGCAACCGTCATAAATGTGAATCAGTTGTCAAGCTTCTGAATGTAAATCACACGACCCCGGGGAAGATGCGACAGTCGCAACGTATGAAAAAATGGTCATGTCACTTTTTTCCATACCGCTGTAACTTTGAACAGTCTCTAAAGGAACTGTTGTAAGTCGAGGACTACCTGTATGATAAGCAGACCACAACAAAGTACTAGTTTGAACTCCACACCGGTGAATCTGATCATTTGTGCCTGACAACTGCACGTATCTTAAGATTAGCATCCCTTCTACAGACACATACTCGTTTGCTTCCGGGAGGATGTAAGTCCGCTCGGAAACAAGGGGACCAGCCAAGAAGGTTCCATTCGGCCGATACCGAACCCCCCCAGGCAAATGCTGCGGTTGGCCACGTCCAGGCAAAGTTTTTTCAGAAGCAGGCTGATGATCTCGCTGTCCCCTTTCTTGATGCTGACTGTTAAGGCGCTCCGGACGTCTTGTTCTCGGGCGCCACTGTTGAGCAGGAGTCCGACCACTTTTGGGCTGCTTCCTTTCTCGCATACCTAGGAGGAGGAGGACGGGAATGGGAAGGAGGAGGAGGAGGGTGAGAAGGGGAAGAGGAAGAAGAAAGAAGAGGAGGGGAATGGGAAGGAGGAGGAAGAGGAGGGCGAGAAGGGGAAGAAGAAAGGGGAAGAGGAAAAGGAGGAGGGGAATGGGAAGGAGGAGGAGGAGGATGAGGAGGGGAAGGGGTAGAAGAAAGAGGAAGAAGAAGAGGGGAATGTGAAAGAGGAGGAGGAGGGTGAGGAGGGGAAGGGGAAGAAGAAAGAGGAAGAAGAGGAGGGGAATGGGAAAGAGGAGGAGGAGGGTGAGAAGGGGAAGGGGAAGAAGAAAGAGGAAGAGGAAGAGGGTAATGTGAATGGGGAGGAGAAGGAAGAGGAGGGCGAGGAGGGGAAGGAGAAGAAGGAGGAAGAAAAGGAGGGGAATGGGAAGGAGGAGGAAGAGGAGGGCGAGAAGGGGAAGAAGAAAGGGGAAGAGGAAAAGGAGGAGGGGAATGGGAAGGAGGAGGAGGAGGGTGAGAAGGGGAAGGGGAAGAAGAAAGAGGAAGAGGAGGAGGGGAATGTGAATGGGAAGGAAAAGGAAGAGGAGGGCGAGAAGGGGAAGGAGAAGAAGAAAGAGGAAGAAAAGGAGGGGAATGGGAAGGAGGAGGAAGAGGAGGGCGAGAAGGGGAAGGAGAAAGAGGAAGAGAAGGAGGGGAATGGGAAGGAGGAGGAGGGTGTGAAGGGGAAGAAGAAAGAAGAAGAGGAAGAGAGGAATGGAAAGGAGGAGGAAGAGGAGGGCAAGAAGGGGAAGAGGGAGAAGAAAGAGGAAGAAGAGGAGGAGGATTTCACAAGTGCTGGGAAATCCTTTCAATAAACCATGGCCAGCTGGTTTTTGCGGGCACTGAAGCACCAGAAAATGGCCCAAAAAACAGTCAAAACTGGCCAAAAACAGGCTGTTTTTAGACCGTTTTGGGGGCCATTTTCAGGGCTGTTTTGGAGCCATTTTCAGGCTACTTTTCAGACTGGTTTTGGTCCAAAAAACAGGCCAAAATAACCTGAAAACAGCCTGGAAAATGGCCCAGAAAACGCCCAGAAAACTGGCCAGAAAATGGCCTGAAAAACATCCAAAAAATGCCCAGAAAACAGGCATGCACACACTGGCCAGCTGGTCTTCAGGTTTCCTGCATTCCGGCTTGGGCATTCGGTGCAGAAAAAGCTCACCATCACTGGTCTATCCAGCTCACGGTTATCCCAAAGGTGCTTTTTTTTATCTGTGACAAAACAGATAAAACCTCCAAGTGGCCTCAACGACCCTCTAAAAGGATGCAAATGACCAGCTGTCTGCAAGGAATATAAATCCTTCCATTCCTCCACCATTCAGTCAAAACTGAAGAAACTTCTGAGATGAGAAGCGAAACATCTTCAAATCAAAACCCGAAAGTCCACTTGCCTCTTTGGGGGTTGGAGGGGAAGCACTTTTGGGGAGCCAGGCCACCTCGCCAAATACATGGGATTAAAGTCGTTCTTGCCATTTTAAGGAGAGGAACAAAGGTTTCAAACCAATGTGTTAAAAGCCAGGCAATTTTAGACTCTGCCCGTGGTTTTAACTTACGTACTTCGTAAATTAAGGACTTGTCCTTCGAGCTTGCATTCACGTCGGCACCCAGGAGCAGCAAACACTCGGCCATAATGCTGTTGCCTTCCTCGCAGGCCTTCTCCAGCATCAAGTTTTTCAAGTCGTTGTGTTCGGTTATTTTCGCAAAACATTTACAGCAAAGGCTTTGAAACTAGAACGGGAACGAGAGAGGATTGAAACTTGGGTGCATGTTAGCCACTTAGATGCAGAAATACTTTTGTTTCCACGTGGAAACCACTTCTGAACTTCATGCTTGATGTGGAGAAGAATGAAACGTTGACTTTGGGATTTACCGATTAGATTGATAGATCTTTATACGGAGTGGTGCGGTGGACTAGAGGGGGAGCTCTCGCCTCACAATCAGGAGGCTGCGAGTTTGATCCTACGTAGAGGGAGATATTTCTCTCCTAGGGAGTAATGAGAATATATCTGCCGAACAAAACTCTGCATTGGCGACAGGAAGGGCATCGGGCCAGTAAACACTCTGCTAGCTCTATTCAGTTGCCCAGACTCCAGCCCGCAAGGGATTATGGGGTCATTAAATGACGATGATGATGATGATTGCTAGTGTCAACTCATAAGGTTGCCAAGGTGAGGAAAGTGGGGAAGCGCATTCCACCCATACCTTCGGCTAGAGTCGGATCTCAGATTACTACAGCAGGCTTGTGAGGCGTGCACCTTGTTGGAGAATGTGATTTATGACACAGACTGAGGGAAGAAACAGGGGCAAAGTTCAGCCATAATTAAAATGAGGTCAGATTTGACTTCAGTGGGGTATTGCCGAAATGGGTGTTCCTAATAAATGACTGGATTTCTTTTGAAACTTGGCCCGAGGCTCATGAATTAATTAGGGCCTCTTTTGGAAACCTGACAGATAGATCCTTATATGGAGTGGTATGGTGGCCCTGAGATGGAGCTCTGTGAGTTCGATCCTAGGTAGAGGCAGATATTTCTCTCTCTGGGCACAATGAGAATACATCTGCCGAACAAAACTCCGCATTGGCGACAGGAAGAGCATCCAGCCAGTAAATACTCGGCTCCATTCAGTTGCCCAGACTCCACCCAACAAGGGATTATGGGGGTCATTAGAAGAAGATGGTGATGATTGATAGATCTTTACAGAAGTGGCTTGTTTATATTATTAGTAAAAAGTAAAAAGTAGTGATTTGATGTTAATGCCTCTGCAAGAGAGAATGTCGGAAAGCAACACTTCTTTGTTTTTTGTCTTTCTTATCTTTCCTCACTTCTCCTTCCCCTTTCCTTCTTCACTCCTTTCCAGTGGTGGGATCCAAATAATTTAACAACCGGTTCTCTGCCTTAATGACTATCTGGGTAGGTGGGGCTCGGTGGTCACGTGACTGGGTGGGCGTAGCCAACTCAAGGTCACTCAGGTTGATGGGCGCTTCGCCTAATGTAATAAGGGTTAACCGGAGAGGCAGTTTCTGTAAGCAGGTCAATAAAGATTAGGCTAGAAACAACACTAGAATGTTTCCTTCCTGCATTCCTTACAGGATTAGCCCTGTAAAGTGGGGAAAAACAAAATGAGATTTCTTCCAACAATCGGTTCTCTGAACTACTTAGAAAGTTATGAACCAGTTCTCCCGAATAGGTGCGAACCAGCTGAATCCCACCACTGCTCCTTTCCTATTAACTTTCTATTTTGTGCTTTATATTACTCTATATAACTCAATAAAAATGTGAACATAAAGAAACTTGGATGCATGTTCATTTGAGGCTTAACTTACGTCAACATGAATGCATTTCATAAATTAAAGACGCTCTTCCCACTAGTGTTAAAATAAATGAGTTGAAGTCCAAAGAATCAAAGGAGAATATGTCTAGGCCTCGACTTACGACCGCAATTGAGCCCAGTAGTCAGGCCACTAAGTGAGATGGTTGTTGAGTGCATTTTGTCCCGTTATACAACCTTCCTTGCCACGGCTGTTAAGTGGATCACTGCAGTTCTTAAATTAGTAACGGGGCTGTTCAGTGAATCCGGCTTCCCCCATTGATTTTGCTCGTCAGAAGGTCGCTAAAAAGGGAGCATATGGCCCCATGGACATTGCAACCGTCATAAATATGAGTCGGGGGCCGAGCATCCGAATTTTGTTCATGTGAACATGAAGGGAAAAGGCTGCAATGGTCGTAAGGGTGGAACAATATTCATGTCATTTTTTTCAGCCACGTTGTAACTCTGAATGGTCACTAAATGAACCGCTATAAACTCTGTACCCCCGAAATTGTGAATTACCTGTTGGTCTCTTTGTTCGTTAAAACACACGGAGAGCTGGTGGAAGAGACAGGTCTCGAACGATTCCTGTATGAGCAGCTTTGCAAACCAAGGGGAAGAGTCGAGGATGGTTGCAATCATTTGGAATCCCTGCAATTCAATGGAAATGGATCCTTAGCTCAAATGTACCGTTAATAAACCCGGAATGGAGAGTTTGAGGCTAAAACTTATTCCTTAGCTGGTTCCAATATGGGCAGATTCTATCAGGGACTTAATTATTATCTGTGCATTCAGTCGGATGGGGCAGGACTAGGAATAGGAATAGGAATGGAATCAGGAATAGAATAGAAATAGAAACAGAAATAGAATGGAAAGGAAACAGGAATAGAATAGAGTAGGAATGGGAATGGGAATAGGAATAGGAATAGATAGGAATAGGAATAGGAATGGAATCAGGAATAGAATAATAGAAATAGAAACAGAAAGAGAATAAAATGGAATCAGGAATAGAATAGAGTAGGAATAGGAATAGGCATAGAATAGAAATAGAAATAATATAAACAAAAATAGAAACCGAAATAGAATGGAAAGGAATCAGGAATATAATAGAAATAGAAATAGAATAGCAATAGCAATAGCAGTTAGACTTATATACCGCTTCATAGGGCTTTCAGCCCTCTCTAAGCGGTTTACAGAGTCAGCATATCACCCCCACAGTCTGGGTCCTCATTTCACCCACCTCGGAAGGATGGAAGGCTGAGTCAACCTTGAGCCGGTGAGATTAGAACCACTGAACTGCAGATCACAGTCAGCTGAAGTGGCCTGCAGTACTGCACCCTAACCACTGCGCCACCTGATTCCTAGAATGGAATCAGGAATAGAATAGAATAGGAATAGGCATAGGCATAGGCATAGGCATAGGCATAGGCATAGGCATAGGCATAGGCATAGAATAAAATAGAAATATAAATAATATAAATAAAAATAAAAATCGAAATAGAATGGAAAGGAATCAGGAATAGAATAAGTAGGAGTAGGAGTAGGAGTAGGAGTAGGAATAGAATAGAATAGAATAGAAAAACAGTTGGAAGGGACCTTGGAGGTCTTCTAGTTCAACCCTCTCCTTAGGCAGGAAACCCTGTATCATTTCAGACAAATGACTGTCCAATCTCTTCTTAAAAACGTCCAGTGTTGGAGCATTCACAACTTCTGGAGGCAAGTTATTCCACTGGTTAATTGTTCTCACTGTCAGGAAATTTCTCCTTAGTTCTAAGTTGCTTCTCTCCTTGATTAGTTTCCACCCATTGCTTCTTGTTCTACCCTCAGGTGCTTTGGAGAATAGTTTGACTCCCTCTTCTTTGTGGCAACCCCTGAGATATTGGAAGACTGCTATCATGTCTCCCCTGGTCCTTCTTTTCATTAAACTAGACATACCCAGTTTCTGCAACCGTTCCTCATATGTTTTAGCCTCCAGTCCCCTAACCCTCTTTGTTGCTCTTCTCTGCACTCTTTCCAGAGTCTCAACATCTTTTTTTTATATATTGTGGCGAACAAAACTGGCTGGAATATTCCGAATGTAGTCTTATCAAGGCATTATAAAGTAGTATTAACACTTCACCTGATCTTGACTCTGTCCCTCTGTTAATGCAGCTTGGGAATTGCATTGGCTTTTTTGGCAGCTGCCGCACACTGCTGTTGCAACCCCTCTGAGATATTGGAAGACTGCTATCGTGTCACCCCTGGCCCTTCTTTTCTTTAAACTAGACATAACCAATTCCAGAAACCCTGCTTTACATATGTTGTTCCTTCCAGTCCCCTAATCATCCTTGTTGTTCTTAGTTCAAACACAAAGTGGGGGGGAAGAAAATCAAATATCTGAATTTAAGTTTCCCCCAAGAATCTTAGGGGGGAAATAGAAAGGAAAGTATCAATATATAAGTATATGTTCAAGAATGAGATATAGAGAAAAAATAATAATAGGATATGTATTGTGGCCCAGCAGGAGCAATTGGAGCTGCCACCAGACTCCGACAGCGAGGGGCCCTCTGAGTTGGCTCTGGAGGATGTGGAGGACCCTGGACAGGGTTCAGACTCCGAGCAGGGCGCAGAGAGGCTGGTTGGCCACCAGGAGGCGCCTGAGCCTTGGACCAGTGGGGAGGAGACAAGGGAGTGTCTTCCTGACATCAGCAGTGAGTTGTTCCTATATGCCCGGCACCGAAGAGCTAATCGGCGTCAGGAACAGTTGCACAAGTACAGGAGGTAATTGCACTCAGCTGGTGGTAATTAGGCTCCTCTCCAGACTATAAAAAGACTGCTTGTGCACACGCCCTTTTTCAGAAGTCAACGCAGGACCTAATGTCGGAGAACATTATTGTGAGCTTGGTAGGCTGGATTGCTGCCATGGCTTATCTGTGTTGGATTGCTGCCAAGGTTTATCTGTGCCGGTTTGCTGCCAAGGACCTGTCTGTCTGTTAATTAAATGCCGTAACTTATCTTTGGCTCGGAGTGTGCTTTGGTGTGGAACGAGGGGGGGTCAGAACAGATATGATAGTGAAGAAAAGGGAATAGGAAAGGATAAGCATTAAATTATAACAGGGTTTGTGGGAATACCATCCCAAAAATATACCAGATGAGATGAAAAGAGACAACCACAATAGAAAAGGAAAGGAACAGAGGAGGAGAGGAGAAGAGAGGAAAGGGGAGAGAAGGAAGAAAGAAGACAAAGGAGAGAAGGGAAAGAAAGAGAAGGAGAGAGGGTAGGAGGGGGAAGAGGAAGAGATGAGAAGGGGAGAGGCAAGGGAAGTAGGAAAGGGAAAGGAGAGAAGGAAGGAAGGAAGTAGAGAGAGAGGGTGGAAAGAAAATTAGGATGATGACAATACAAAATAGGTTGATGGGATGGCAAGCAAAGCAACCCAGGATGTATATTTTATTCTAACCTTTTATATGGAAAAAAAATATATATAAAAGTGATAAAGATAAATAAGAATAATAACTATGTGAATGTATACTTGTAGCTATATATAGGAGATTTTTTTAAAAAAACTTTTTTTTAAAAAAAGAAGAATCTTCTTGCCCAAGTCAACGTTGCATTTGTGTATATACCTGAGCCTGAATATCGACAACATCCTTAAAGCGCCGTAATGTTGAAACCAAAGGGGTCACCAAGGCATAGAAAGTAGTTGTACATAAGATCTTTTCTGATATCAAGGATCCCAGAAAGTTTAAACCTAAGCGTTGTATTTCTGGAAAGAAAAAAAGTAAGTTGGGGATATTACATTATATTCTATTGTCCTCGCATGCTCCCTGCCCCACGCATGCGCCCCCCCCACGGGCCACCTTTATTCATGCACACGCCCCTCCCCTCCAAACATGCACACACGGGAGGCCCATATGCCCCTTGCCCCCCCCCTCGGCATGTGCGGCACAGATGCGGAGACCAGCTGGCCGGTGGGAGGTCCGCGTACATGCGCAGCAGAGCTGAACTAGGGCTACGGCTCACAAGTCCCCAGAGGGGGCGTTGCGTGCCACCTCTGGCCCGCGTCCCATAAATTTGCCATCACGGTTCTAGATCAACCTTCTAAAACACAGCTATCCATCCTACATATCTCAAAGCAAATTACAGAACATTTTAGGAATTCGTTCATACGTCTGCACATTCTCCAGGTTGTTCAAACTTTTGATCTGATGACCGGACATTTTCAGATTCAAAATAAATGGTTTTTCTGCTTGCCTTGATCATCTGGATACATCTGTAGTGTGTGGAGGAGAGTATCCGCCATGCCTAGGTTAGACAACATTTGTGATAAAATCGGACGTTCTCTTATGGTGGAAAGTATTTGAAGTCCACATCGCTGAATGCCTGGATTTCCAATAAACTAGAAGCAAAAAAAGAAAGGAAGAATCCCAGATGGTTATATATGTTTAGATAAATCTTCAATTTATCAAGCCTTGATGCAAACGCAGGCAATGCTTGACTTATAACAGTTCATTTAGCGACCATTCAAATTTGCAACGGCACTGGGGGGAAAAAATGACCCATGACTATTTTTCAAACTTATAAGTAAATAAAACTCCGCACTGGCAAACACGAAAGGCATCCGGCCAGGAAACACTCAGCTCCATTCAGTTGCCCGGACTCCACCCCACAAGGAATTATGGGCAGGGGTGGGATTCAGCCGGTTCACACCAATTCGGCAGCTGGGAGGACAGGCTTGTCCTTCCCACCCCACCCCCTCCCCTCCTAGGAGTCTCCACGTGGCCTGTTCAAACTCCGGGAGAGTGCAGAGCCCATGCGGAACCTCTGGGAGGGTAAAAAATGGGCTTTCCAGAAGTTCCAGGAACGAGCCTTTTTCTGGCCTCCGGAGCCTGGGGGAGATCGTTTTCACCCTCCCGGAGGCTCAAAAAAACCCTCTGAAACATTCCCACCTCCCACTGTGGTACAGGAGGCCGAGTAGGCCACGCCGACCCAGCAACCGGGCAGAGAACTGGTTGCTAAAATTTTTCAATCCCACCCCTGATTATGGGGTCATTAAAAGGAGATGATTTCATACGTGTCCTGACAAAAACGTGCATGACAAAAGCGTGCCGACAAAACCACGTCGCTAAAACCGCAACATCATCAACGCGCCGACAACAGCGCGTTGACAACAGCGCGTCAACAACAGCGCATTGACAGAAGGGCGATTTACAACAGCGCGTCGGCAGAAGGGCGATTTAAGTTAAGGTAAGGGTTAGGTTTAGGGTTAGGTTTAGGGTTAGGGTTAGGGTTAGGTTTAGGGTTAGGTTTAGGGTTAGGTTTAGGGTTAGGTTTAGGGTTATCGTTACGTTTAGGGTTAGCATTACGTTTAGGGTTAGGGTTAGGTTTACAGCGCCCTTCTGTCGGCGTGCTGTTGTCGGCGCAATTCAGCGCTCATTCGTCGGCGCAGTTCAGAATTTGCGGTTTTGTCACCGTGGTTTAATCGGGCGCGCTTTTGTCGGTGAACCGATTTCATAGACTGATTACTTCAATGAAGACAAGGCAACTCGGATCTTATTTAGCTGTTATAACGAGCTTGTAGTATTGAAAAGCGTTAACCTATTAAATACATGCCGACTACGATAAAGCAGACATAAAAAAAATTAACCGTACCGTGTTCAGAGCACCAATCACAAGTGAATGACCTCCTTCTAACAGAAACTGGCTTTTCAAAAGTGCTGACATGGTTTTCTGGTGAGTGTCTTCTGAACTAACATGGTTCTGATTTTTTAGCACTCCTGCAACACATGGAAACAATGTGTAAAAGCGATTATTGTCACTGAAGTGCATCAAAGACACGTGAATACCCGCACCCGCATTTATCGTTTCGTAGTTCAAAATCTTATGCAATATGAAGACAATAAACTCTTTGGAGCGAATTCTTATTTATTTAGTGCTATTGTGTTTCCCTGAAAATAAGGCAGGGTCTTAATTTTCTTTGGACCCTTTCTCAAACTGATCCATGGTCCTTGAGTATGTGAAGAGTCGGACACAATTTCGTGAGTGACCAACAACAAGAAGGAGCATTTCCCCCCAAATTAATTAACATTTCTTCCATTGCGAAAAATGGACGAAAAATGGCCGTTTTTTTTTTTTTTTTTTGCAAAAACAAAGATGTTTTTGTCTTCCTTCAGCCCTCAGAAGCACTCTGCAGGCTTCAGCAGGGCTGGGGGAAGGCAAAAATGCCCCCATTTTTGCTGAAAAGAGGCAAAAAAATGGACCATATTTTGCAAAAACGGAGGCATTTTTGCCTTCCCTCAACCCCCAGCATCACTCTGCAGGCTTCAGCAGGGCTGGGGGGAGGCAAAAACGTCTCTTTTTTGCAAAAAAAACCCCACCCCATTTTCCGTCCGTTTTCCCCAAAAACAGAGGCATTTTTCCTTCCCCCAGCCCTGCTGAAGCCTGCAGAGTGCTCCTGGGGGTTGGGGAAGACAAAAACTTTTTTTGCTTACTTAACTCTTCGAAATCTTGGTGCATCCTATACACCGGTGCATCTTATAGTCCAAAAAATACGGTAATTAGGGGAAAAAAGAATGAGGACGTAAACAAGACTCTTTATTCATGGTAACTAGTTTGGATTAGTTTACATTACTATCTTAATACAATACAATACAATAGCAGAGTTGGAAGGGACCTTAGAGGTCTTCTAGTCCAACCCCCTGCGTAGGCAGGAAACCCCATACCGTTTCAGACAAATGGCTATCCCACATCTTCTTAAAGACTTCCAGTGTTGGAGCATTCACAACTTCTGGAGGCAACCTCTGTTCCACTAATTAATTGTTCTAACTGTCAGGAAATTTCTCCTCAGTTCTAAATTGCTTCTCTCCTTGATTAGTTTCCACCCATTGCTTCTTGTCCTACCCTCAGGTGCTTTGGAGAATAGCTTGACTCCCTCTTCTTTGTGGAAACCCCTGAGATATTGGAAGACTGTTATCCTGTCTCCCCCTGGTCCTTCTTTCTATTAAACTAGACATACCCAGTTCCTGCAACCGTTCTTCATATGTTTTAGCCTCCAGTCCCCTAATCCTCTTTGTTGCTCTTCTCTGCACTCTTTCCAGAGTCTCCACATCTTTTCTACATTGTGGTGACCAAAACTGGATGCAGGATTCCAAGTGTGGCCTTCCCAAGGCCTTATAAAGTGGTATTAACACTTCTGTAAGGCGTCTTACCTGGTTCCATGCAATGTAAAATTACTTTAAGAGCTTCCAACTGTACTGATGGCAAGTTTTTATGCTTCTTCATTGTCCTTATACATCCAGAGGCAGCCGCAATCAAGATATCCAACTGTAGGGAACTGGAATATAAATCATGGCAAGGCTAAGATACCCACTACTTGGTAGAGTTGATGTGGGATCGTGTTGTTCAGGGTTTAACTTTGGTTACCTTCCTTCGAAAGCGTGGTTCAACAACCGGCAAGCACTTTCTGCAATTTCGGGAGAATCTGACCGTTTCCGCATGATCTCCAGCACATTCATATGTATTCCTTTCGCCAAGAGAATTTCTCTGGCATTCGCTGTAGTAAGAAAAATCAAATCAAGAAATTATACAGGCTAAATAAATGCAGGCAGCTAAGTTTTAGAATGTCCCAAAGGTGCTTTTTTCCCCCCAAGAGGACTTTCTGGTGTTTTTTGGAGCCAAGGTGGCGCAGTGGTTAAATGCAGCACTGCAGGCTACTGCTAGATCAGCAGGTCAGCGGTTCAAATCTCACCGGCTCAGGGTTGACTCAGCCTTCCATCCTTCCGAGGTGGGTAAAATGAGGACCCAGATTGTTGGGGGCAATATGCTGACTCTGTAAACCGCTTAGAGAGGCCTGAAAGGCCTATGAAGCGGTATATAAGTCTAACTGCTATTGCTATTGCTATTGCTATTTTTTTTCTTTTGAAGACATCTCGCTTCTCATCCAAGAAGCTTCTTCAGCTCTGACTGGATGGTGGGGAAGGGAAGGATTTACAGTCCAGATAGCTGGTCTTTTGCATCCTTTTAGAGGGTCGTTGAGGCCACTTGGAGGTTTATCTGTGTCCTCAGGGTCACCTGAGTGGTGCAAATGGTTCCTTGTTCTGACCCCCTCCTCCGTCCAGTAACGAATGCCGAGACAAGCTTAACTGGAACGTCACAGCACTTTATTAGCAAGAAACCAAAACCTTGGTGGCTGAAAGCCAAGCATAACAAACAGATATCTAAGAACCTTGGCAGCAACTCAGACTTCGACAGATAACAGCTTCTCCAGCGTTAGGAATGACGTTGACGCCTGCAAAAGGGGCGTGTGCACAAGCATTCCTTTTATAGTCTTGGGAGGAGCCTAATGACCACCAGCTGAGTGCAATTATCTCCTGTAATTGCGTAACTGTTCTTTACGCCTATTAGCTCTCCGTTGCCGGGCATCCAGGAACAACTCCCTTGGCTCCTCCCCACTGCTGACGTCCCGATCACACTCCCTTGTCTCCTCCCCACTAGTCTAAGGCTCAGGCGCCTCCTGGTGGCCAACCAGCCTTTCCGCACCCTGCTCGGAGTCGGAACCCTGTCCAGGGTCCTCCACATCCTCCAGAGCCGACTCATAGGGCCCCTCGCTGTCGGAGTCTGGTGGCAGCTCCAACGGTTCCTGCTGGGCCACAACAGTTCCTGTAGTGTGCAATTTTTCCCTCTGGATTCTACTCCAACGTCCTATACCATTCCAAGGGTCTTCATCCCAAATTGCATAGCTAAAAGTCTCAATCTTCCAGAGCATGGTTGTCCCAAAGCTGATTTTTCAGGAGGCAACTGGACTTCCTTGATTTTTTCTTTTGAAGACATTTTACTTCTCAACTCAGAAGCTTCTTCAGCTCGGGCTGGATGGTGGGGAATGGTAGGATTTATATTCCTTGCAGACAGCTGGTCATTTGCAGCCTTTTTAGAGGGTCGTTGAGGCGACCCTGAGGACGCAGACACAACTCCAAGTGGCCTCAACGGAATAAAGGCTGGTTTTGCAATGCCATCCCTTCCCCACTTAGGCATTATTCAATTGATACTTACCATTTTGCTTCACGAGAGTAGCTAAGGCAGTGGCAGCAGCCTGGAACACTTCTTGGGAAGTAGAATAATACATCAACATAGCTAGCATCATCTCTCTGTGCGCTGGGTACCTAAGACAAAGAGAACAATTGAGTTATTTCCCTGGAAACTCCCTATGATTCTATTATTTGAGCAGGAATGAAAATGAATATAAAAATAATTTTTTATTAACAGATATTTTTATTAAAGTTTTTTTAAAAAAAAAAACCTATTTATTTATTTTTTGCAATTTTCTTCTGGAACAAATTTTCCACCTCGGTATACATCCTTTGTAAATGTACTTGTCCCCCCCACTTATTTCAGTTTCTCTATGTCTACACATACGATGCTATTATATACATTTCTTAATTTACAATCCTTCATTCCATTTATACATGTTGGTTCATCTCTATCCGTTCTGACCCCTTCCTCCGTCCAGTAACGAAAGCCGAGACAAGCTTAATTAGAATGTCCTTTCATAACAAGACCAGAATCTCGGTGGCTGAAAGCCAAGCAAACAAACAGATAGCAATAGCAATTAGACTTATATACCGCTTCATAGGGCTTTCAGCCCTCACTAAGCGGTTTACAGAGTCAGCATATTGCCCCCACAGTCTGGGTCCCCATTTTACCCAACTTGGAAGGATGGAAGGCTGAGTCAGCCTTGAGCCGGTGAGATTTGAACCGCCAAACTGCAGATAGCAGTCAGCTGAAGTGGTTGCAGTACTGCACTCTAACCACTGCGCCACCTCGGCTCTAGATAAGGACCTTGGCAGCAAGTCCGACAAACCTTGGCAGCAATTCAGACAAACCTTGGCAGCAATCCAGCCTGCCAAGTTAATTACGTTCTCTTTAGTCAATGCGTTGACTTCTGCAAGAAGGGTGTGTCACAAGCAGTCTTTTTTATAGTCTGGAGAGGAGCCTAATGACCACCAGCTGAGCGCAATTACCTCCTGTAATTGCGCAATTGTTCCTGATGCCTAGTAGCTCTTCGATGGCGTGCATCCAGGAAGAACTCACTGCTGGCTTCTGGATCACTCTCCCTTGTCTCCTCCCCACTGGTCCAAGGCTCAGGCGCCTCCTGGTGGCCAACCAGTCTCTCTGCGCCCTGCTCGGAGTTGGAACCCTGTCCAGGGTCCTCCACATCCTCCAGGGCCAACTCATAGGGCCCCTCGCTGTCGGAGTCTGGTGACAGCTCCAACGGCTCCTGCTGGGCCACAACATCTACCTATTCATTGTTAATTTCTAATTCCTGTGTCTTCTTCATTTAGACTTTCTTTAAGCTTTACACCTGTCCTCTAGTTGTTTGTACCACTCGTTCCATACCATATAATATTCTGTTTCCTCCTTTTCTTTTATTTCTTTGGTAACTTTGTCCAACTCTGCACACTCTCACACTTTCATTATAACATTCCCCTCTGTTGGTATATTATTATTCTTCCAATTTTGTGCATATGTTATTCTCACCGCCGTTATGCTATGTATAATTAAATATTGTGGGGTTTTTTGTCATATTTCCTTCCAGGTAGGCTGGCAGTTCTGTGCATGCGCACACTGGGAACAGGCTCCAGCTGTTCTTCTGCCCCATTGATGTCTGACTCTGAAGGCAGCTGATAACTGGCATACAGCTCTGGCCCCCTCTCTGCCTCCGACACAGAGCCCTCGTCCGAGCCTTCCCCAGACTCCAGGACTGGCCCAGGTTCCTCCCCAACCTCCTCACTGTCCGAATCTGCTGCCTGCCCCAACAAAATGTGAATGTCTCTACTACATGGGAAAGAGAAACAAAAACGATTTACAGCTGACAAAGATATTGCAAAAGATTGCACTAACTTTTTTTCTTCGTCCCCAATCTTCTCATTAAGAGTAGGCTGGTACATAAGCAAGTTGTTCAAAGCCCAGCAAGCCGCTTCCTAAATGGACAGAATAAAAAAGGAATTATTTGGCCAGCGCTTCTACTTTCGAAATACACTAATCACAATCACCGGTGTCCTGTGTGTGTGTGTGTGTGTGTGTGAGAGAGAGAGAGAGAGAGAGATGTGATCCCCTTTTGCCATCCAGTTAAAATGGGTATTTGGGGGGGAAGTTTGTATTTTAAGAATGACGTCAAATAAAATTAGCAATAACAGCTTTTTCCCCAGGCAAAACTCAAGTCATATTTAATGCCCCAGTCCCAGGCTTTTAGCGTTCAGAGTACCTGTGCATCTCTATTTCTTCTGTGATATTTTAACGCTTTATAGCAGGCTTCCAGCCAATATAATTTATCTTCTTCTTCTTCCTCCTCCTCCTCTTCCTTTTTATCTTCCAAATCTTGGTTTAAAAAGATGGTTTCCGCTTGGGAGAAAAATGATCCTTTATTGACCTTCAAAAACACAACCGTCTCGTATTTTTTTATATATAAGATGCACCAAGATTTTGAAGAGGCAAATTTAAAAAAAAAAAAGTTTTTGCACTCTGCAGACCTCCCCAAAATGGCCTGTTTTTCA
>NW_028261389.1:77056971-77114471 GCF_051295495.1 Thamnophis sirtalis
TCCTTTCTTCTCTCCTTCTCTTCTTCCTTCCCTCCTTCCTTCCCTCCCTCCTTCCCTCCCTCCTTCCTACCCCCCTTTCTTCTCTTTCTTCTCTCCTTCCTTCCTTCCTCCTCTCCTTTCCCTTCGAGAGAGAATTTTTATAAGATGTTTTATAGATGGCATTTAGATCCTAAAAAATTAGTTTGTATTTATCCGAACTTACAACCTAAATGCTGGAGATGTGATTGTGCTGATGCTACGTATTATCATATATGGTGGACTTGTAAAAAAGTCAAAGCATTTTGGATAAAAATATGGTGGATTACTCGAAATATTCTCAAAAAGAGGATAAAGTTTACTTCTCTGTTATTCTTGCTAGGTATAATTACAGATTGTACAGTTATAGAGACTAATTTGATTCTGAATTTAACAACGGCTGCGAGATTGTTGGTGGCGCAGTACTGGAAGAAGGAAGAATTGCCTACTATTCAAGAATGGACGTTAAAAGTAACAAACTTAGCAGAGATGGCAAAAATATCAGCATGCCTCAAGGACCATTCAGATGAGAAATACAAGTTGGAATGGAGAAGATGGACTGATTATATTCAAAATAAATATGGGACTAAGAAATTTCAGTTAGCTTATGAATGAATGAACAAGGAATGTTACAATTCATCTAAAGTTAGCTTTACAAAAGGGGAGTTAAAGTATAAGCGAAGGTACAATGCTAAAGTTAGTTAGTTTATTTTAGTGTATGATTGTTAAATGTTTATACCCTGTATTTAGCAATAGCAATAGCAGCTAGAGTTATATACCGCTTCATAGGGCTTTCAGCCCTCTCTAAGCGGTTTACAGAGTCAGCATATCGCCCACACAGTCTGGGTCCTCATTTCACCCACCTCGGAAGGATGGAAGGCTGAGTCAACCTTGAGCCGGTGAGATTAGAACCGCTGAACTGCAGATAACAGTCAGCTGAAGTGGCCTGCAGTACTGCACCCTAACCACTGCGCCACCTCTGGGAAGTTGGGGGGGGGTAGGGTAGGGGGGATGTGGGATTGGATCCTTTGTCTTTGCACCTCTGCACCTGACCGGAACTGGATGGGTGGAACTGCCAGCATGGCAGTGGAAGATGTGATGGTCTGGTGGCTGTGGGGGCAAGATCTTGAACTTTAAACTAGGTGAGGAAAACTGAGAAGCTTTCAAATTCGGGTTTTCCCAGATGTGCCAACGTGGCTCTCGTAATAAATTGGAACTTTGAGCAATACTTTTTTCTTGGACTCTGATTTACTTTCGGATGCTATTTGGAACCCTGACAAATATTGTCAACCATTGTCCAAAAGTGATTTTTATCCCCTTTCCACAAGGCCTAACTCAACACTGGTTGACAAGTTTACATTTTCTTTAAAGCTATGAGATTGGATTAAAAAAAAAATTTCTCTCCACTCTGCTGTTTCTCAGCCAGTGTTAAGTGTTCCCTTCCCCTCCATTCTCTCCTCTCCTCTTTTATTCCATTCCATTCCTTTCTATTTATTCCATTCCATTCCCACCTGTATTCTATTTTATTTTATTCTATTCTATTCTACTCTATTTCCATTCCATTCCATTCCCTCCTGTATTCTATTCTATTCTATTCTATTCTATTCTATTCTATTCTACTCTACTCTATTCTATTTCCATTCCATTCCATTCCATTCCCTCCTGTAGTCTATTCTATTCTATTCTATTCTATTCTATTCTATTCTACTCTATTCTACTCTCTTTCCATTCCATTCCATTCTCTCCTCTCCTCTTCTCTTTTATTCCAGTCCATTCCATTCCCTCCTCTATTCTATTCTATTCTACTCTACTTCATTCCATTCCATTCCATAGTTTCTGTTTCTATTCTATTCTACTCAACTCTACTATTTCCTTTCCATTCCCTTCTCCTCTCTTCCCTTCCCTTCCATTCTCTCCTCTCCTCTTTTATTCCATTCCATTCCATTCCTTTCTATTTATTCCATTCCATTCCCTCCTGTATTCTATTCTATTCTATTCTATTCTATTCTATTCTATTCTATTCTACTCTACTCTACTCTAGAGTAGAGCTGGACAAATGCAGGGGTTCAAGTAACACCCCCCAACGAAAGAAGACTCAGAGCCTTAAAGTTCCTCAAAACTCCATTTTATTAGAGAGGTCATATTGGCACATCATCTCCCCAACCGCCCACCCGCACACCTTGTTTTCAGCCTGCAGAATACTGCCGGCCCAAATGGCCAAGGTGGCGCAGTGGCTAAATGCAGCACTGCAGGCTACTGCTAGATCAGCAGGTCAGCGGTTCAAATCTCACCGGCTCAGGGTTGACTCAGGCTTCCATCCTTCCGAGGTGGGTAAAATGAGGACCCAGATTGTTGGGGGCAATATGCTGACTCTCTGTAAACCGCTTAGAGAGGCCTGAAAGGCCTATGAAGCGGTATATAAGTCTACTGCTATTGCTACTGCTATTGGCTCCCCCACACCCCCTTTTGATTGGCAGGGTGCTGCAGAAGGCATCCGTCCCATTCCCCCCCCCCTCCCCAGCCGGCCCACGGAAGAGAGAACTACAATGCTCCCTTGGTTAGACAAAACAGTACATGGAAAATTAGAGGCTGAAAGGATCCCATTGATAATTTATTTATAGTGTTTTCTTTTCTCCTCGACCCTGGGCCCCCGTGAATTTCTTACTAAGGCTTTACTAAGCAATGGCAAAACTGTGACAATGTGCACACCTATAAGCTTACCTTTTTCTAAAAGCATGTGCAAAGCTTTGCATCCGTATCTCTGGATCTTTTCGTTATCCGGGAAGGAATCCATGGCATCAAATAACAATAAAAATATATCGGTCCCTTCTTCTAAGAGAAGGAGTGTGATTTCATCTGAATGGATACAAGAAAAACTCTGCAAGTGATTCCCTTACAGGTATTCTGTTCCTTTTGCTTTGGTCAGTACAAATCTATACACTCTGACTCAGAAATCAGCCTCTGGGCAGGAAGTATTATTCCCAGAGGAGAACAGGTAGCCCTTCGCTTAGGACCACAGTGGAGCCCAAAACTTTCATTGTTAAGTGAGATAGTCGTTAAGTGAGGTTTGCACTGTAGTCTATTGTAGTCTATTGTATTGTATTGTATTGCATTGTATTGTACTCTACTCTATTTCATTCCATTCCATTCCATAGTTTCTGTTTCTATTCTATTCTATTCTAATTTCTACTCTACTCTATTCTACTCCATTTCCATTCCATTCTCTTCTCCTCTATTCCCTTCCATTCCATTCTCTCCACTCCTCTCCTCTTCTCTTTTATTCCAGTCCATTCCATTCCCTCCTCTATTCTATTCTATTCTATTCTATTCTACTCTACTCTACTCTACTCTACTCTACTTCATTCCATTCCATTCCATAGTTTCTGTTTCTATTCTATTCTACTCAACTCTACTCTTTCCTTTCCATTCCCTTCTCCTCTCTTCCCTTCCCTTCCATTCTCTCCTCTCCTCTTTTATTCCATTCCATTCCTTTCTATTTATTCCATTCCATTCCATTCCCTCCTGTATTCTATTCTATTCTATTCTATTCTATTCTATTCTACTCTACTCTATTCTACTCTATTTCCATTCCATTCCATTCTCTTCTCCTCTCTTCCCTTCCATTCCATTCTCTCGTCTCCTCTTCTCTTTTATTCCAGTCCATTCCATTCCCTCCTCTATTCTATTCTATTCTATTCTAACTATTCTATTCTATTCTACTCCATTCCATAGTTTCTGTTTCTATTCTATTCTACTCTACTCTACTCCATTCCATTCCATAGTTTCTGTTTCTATTCTATTCTATTCTACTCTACTCTACTCTACTCCATTCCATTCCATAGTTTCTGTTTCTATTCTATTCTATTCTACTCTACTCTACTCTACTCCATTCCATTCCATAGTTTCTGTTTCTATTCTATTCTATTCTACTCTACTCTACTCTACTCCATTCCATTCCATAGTTTCTGTTTCTATTCTATTCTACTCTACTCTACTCTACTCTTTCCATTCCATTCCCTTCTCCTCTCTTTCCTTCCCTTCCATTCTCTCCTCTCCTCTTTTATTCCATTCCATTCCATTCCTTTCTATTTATTCCATTCCATTCCCTCCTGTATTCTATTCCATTCTATTCCATTCTATTCCATTCTATTCCATTCTATTCCATTCTATTCCATTCTATTCCATTCTATTCCATTCTATTCCATTCTATTCCATTCTATTCCATTCGTTCCATTCCGTTCCATTTCAGTTCCATTTATTCTCTTCTGTTCTGTTCTGTTCCATCTATTCCATTCCGTTCCATTTCATTCCATTCCACTCTACTGGAATCAGTAGGGGACAGAGAGATTAAAAGGATGATGATATTTACCTGCTTCGGTAACGAAACACCTGCATTACGTTACGTACCTGAAGAAAGAAGTCGATTCAATGCTTTCAAGCCAACCGTTGAAAGATGCACATCAGCACAGTGGGTTTTAAGCATCTTAAGAATTTGCCTAAAGTAAAGAGAAGAAGAAAAATCTTAATTGCAATCCAAAATATATTAGCCACTATCGTAGTAATATGAGCAGGCACACTTATGGATTCAGATAAGCATAATGTTCCCACATATAAGCAAATTTCTACTCTACGATCAATGACCATTCTTTTTTTTTTTTAATGGTCCAAATTTGGATTTGCACATTATGCTAAACTAAAATGTGATTTGTTGGTGTTGGTTTTGACTTAGGTGTGTGTGTGTGTGTGTGTGTGTGTGTGTGTGTGTGTGTGTGAGAGAGAGAGAGAGAGAGAGAGAGAGAGAGAGAGAGAAAGCCAGGGAAAGAGAGAAAGAGAGGGGGAGGGAGAGAGAGAAGGAAAGAAAGAAAGAGGGAAAGAGGGAAAGAGAGTTTTAGTTTAGTTTTAGTTTTCCCTTTATTTGTATGCCGCCCTTTTCCCTGGGGGGACTCAGGGCGGCTCACAGTTCAAAAAGGGGGGGGGGGAAGACAAACAATAATCCAACATGAAGACAATACAACATATTAAAAAGAGAGCACAACAGTCACACAATTCAGGTGGGGTTAGAATCTTAACCCCAGGCCAGCCGGGACAGCCAGATCTTTAAAGCGGCGCGGAAGAGAGAAAGGGAAAGAGAGAGAGAAAGAGAGGAAAAGAGAGAAAGCAAGGGGGGAGGGATAGAGAGGGGGGGAATATTATCCTAAACATATTTAACCAACATGCGTGTTTCCAACAAATACAATTTAGATGCCACCTAGCAGGATAGTCATTAAACCACAATTCCCAGTTACCAACATACATTGGTTAAAAAAAAAACAAGGCCTCTGAAAGTATAAGTATATACTAAATAGTTCTTTTTTCCTCACAGCTGTCAATTTTTTTATTTATTCTCGTGTAACCCTGGCTCAAGTTGAAACCCCAAATGAGTCCAATTGAAAATGGCTAATCTTAAATGGTCTGCATAGAGAAAAGAAGGATGGGAGCCCTTCGAGAATTGGGTTGGGACCGTTTCCTGGGCTTGCTCACAAATTGTTTGGGGCTTAGGAATAAACTGGTCAGCAGGCCAAGCCCTGTGGATGATGATGATGCCAAGTTATTCCTAATAGTGAAACTGAAACTGGGATCTCTTGATACTGGATGAATCGTTTAAAAAAAAAAAAAGCAAACGCCCATCCTGTCTGATTGTGCAAAGTGATGCAAATTAAAACACACAAAAAATCACAACCCTCATATACACAAAATAAGTTTGAATGTCTATATAACCATTTAGGTAGAAGATCTTCAGGTTAACAGTGGATAACACTGCATGGAGGAGTGTGTGTGTGTGTGTGTGTGTGTGTTTGTGTGTGTTTGTGTGTGAGAGAGAGAGAGAGAAAGAGATAGATAGATGATAGATAGATAGATAGATGATAGATAGATAGATAGATAGATAGATAGATAGATAGATAGATAGATAGATAGATAGATAGATAGATAGATAGATATGGCTAGATAATAGATAGATAGATAGATAGATAGATAGATAGATAGATAGATAGATAGATAGATAGATAGATAGATAGATAGATATAGATAGATAGATAGATAGATAGATAGACAGACAGACAGACAGACAGACAGACAGACAGACAGACAGACAGACAGACAGATAGATAGATAGATATGGCTAGATAATAGATAGATTAGATAGATAGATAGATAGATAGATAGATAGATAGATAGATAGATAGATGATAAAGATAGATAGATGGCTAGATAAATAGATAGATTAGATAGATGGATGGATGGATGGATGGATGGATGGGCGGGCGGATGGATGGATAGATATAGAGATAGGTAGATATGTAGGTAGGTAGATTATTTATCTATCTATCCATCCATTTATCCATCTATCAATCTGTCCATCCATCCATCCATCCATCCATCCATCCATCCATCCATCCATCCATCCATCCATCCATCCATCTATCTAGGCGTTACCCTATGTCAGCTATCTATCTATCCATCCATCCATCTCTCTCTCTCTTGAATTGTTGCTATGGTATTTTTCTCTGTTGCTATTCCTTGTTAGCTGCCCAGAATCTATCTATCATCTATCTATCTATCTATCTATCTATCTATCTATCTATCTATCTATCTATCTATCTATCTATCTATCTATCTTTATATGATAGATCTACCTATCTATTCATTCTATTTTTGTTATATGATAGATCTATCTATCTATCTATCTATCTATCTATCATCTATCTACCTACCTACCTACCTACCTACCTACCTACCTACCTACCTATTCATTCTTTTTGATATATGATAGATCTACCTATCTATTCATTCTATTTTTGTTATATGATAGATCTATCTATCTATCTATCTATCTATCTATCTATCTATCTATCTATCTATCTATCTACCTACCTACCTACCTACCTACCTATCTATCTACCTACCTATTCATTCTTTTTGATATATGATAGATCTACCTATCTATTCAATCTATTTTTGTTATATGATAGATCTATCTATCTATCTATCTACCTATCTATCTATCTACCTACCTACCTACCTACCTATCTATCTACCTACCTATTCATTCTTTTGATATATGATAGATCTACCTATCTATTCATTCTATTTTTGTTATATGATAGATCTATCATCTATCTATCTATCTATCTATCTATCTATCTATCTATCTACCTACCTACCTACCTACCTACCTACCTACCTACCTACCTACCTACCTACCTAACTATTGATTGTTGCGATGGCAATCTTGTCTTTTGCTATTTCTTGTTAGCTGCCCAGAATCATATACAGGTACAGGACCTTTCAAAGTTACAACAGCACTGGGAAAAGTGATGTATGATCATTTTCCACAGTTACGACCGTTTGAGCCTGATCAAAATAATTCAGACCCTTGGCAACTGACTCATCTTTATGATGGTTGCAGTGTCCCGGGGATCACGCGATCCCCTTTTGCGACCTTGTGACCGGCAAAGTCAACGGGGACGCCGGATTCACTTAACAACCGTGTGAGACCATTTCACAGCTGCGGTGATTCGTTTAACCATTGTGGCGAGAAAGGTCGTAGAATGGGGGGGGCACAACACTCTTAAACAACAGAAATGCTGGCCTCGATTGGCCGTAAGTCGAGGGCTACCTGTGTACAGGAAGCTAATAATTAGATCCTTTGGATAGATTTCATTCTAGAACCCAAGTTGGTTGATGCTTTTTGGAAACTTTGCTTTAGACAATATAATGAAACAAATAATTTTTCTTTCTTAGAATAAGCACCTAACATTCCAATAGAGCTCACTCTGCAGTTTCTGCAGAGAAATTAGATTTATTCTTGACTCTCCCTTGCTGACTGTTTTAATTGCCTTTGTCTCAGGCAGGCTGAGATTGCAAAAAAAAAACACCCCTGCTGTAATTTCCTTCAGACCAACAGCCTTTTATCGAAAGGGAAGCTGACCCCAGTTTACACTCCAGCTTCTGAAATTTCACTTCCCTTTTGTCTCTAGGGCAAAAATAGCGGTGACATTTTTTTCTCAGCACGGAGAAACTTTCTTTTCATCAAAAAATGCTCTCTGCAGCCTGAAGAGATTACTGTTGTTGTTAATAGTTGACGATTTAAACTTCCAATTCGATTCACAGTCTGTGACTGGTAAAAACTTAACAGGTCAAGTCCTAATCAAGGACCTAAGGTATTATTATAATTATTTCTTTTATTCATTAAGCATGAAACTCGGTCAAGGGAACATTTAAAGAGGTGTCACAAATACCATGGAGTGGTACTGATGATGTGATGAGGCTTTATCTTTGGTGAGATTCACAGCCTTTGGGGATGGTTGGTAGCTCAACAGCGCGAGTCTTAACTAAGGACCTAGGAACTGTTAAGGTAACGTCGGAGGATATAAGCTGTTCCAAGTAGGGTGGTTTTCTGAGAATCAGAATGTTCAAGTCCGATAAATTTAGAATTATTATTATATACTTCATTCATTAAACGTGAAACTCAGCCAACTGAACATTCAAAAATGCATTACATATACCAGTGACTGGTGCTAATGGTTGATACGGTTTGCTGCCAGCATCCTAGGTATCAACCAAGGACCTTCTTAAAATATAAGATGTTCCGAGTAGCGCAGTTTTTTGCAGGAAGCTGCAATTTGTGGATGTATCTTGTAAAATTCTTGGACATGGTGCCAAGTGCCCCGATGACAATGGGTATCACTGCTACATGCTTCATCCATAGCCGTGTAGTTTCGATGGCCAGGTCGCGATATTTCATTAATTTTTCTAGTTCTTTTTCTTCGACACTGGCATCTCCAGGAACAGCGATATCAATAAACTCTACACTTCGGCCCTCTACAACCATGATATCTGGCATGTTGTCCTCCAAATGATGATCCGTTTGTATTTGAAAGTCCCACAAGATCTTCGCCTTCTCATTTTCAATAACTTTTTCCACTTTATGTTCCCATGACTTTCTGGATACATATTTTTTATATGTATCCAGACATTATATTTTTTATATAATGACCAAAGGATGATGATGATTGATTGATTGAATCTTCAATTTGATTCACAATCCCTTTTGCAACCTTCTGGTGAGCAAAATTGATGGGGAAGCCAGACTCACTTAACAACTGTGTTACTATCTTAATAACTATAGTGATTCGCTTAACAACAGTAACTAGAAAAGCTGCAAAACAGGGTAAAACTCACTTAACAACTGTCTTGCTTAGCACTGGGAATGTTTAGCTCCATTGTATTCGTAAGTCGAGGGTTACCTATGCAAGATTATATTTTGTATTTCTGCAGAAACAAGCTGTGCTAGAATCTGTGTAATACATACTGCATACAACATACTAATTGCCAACAAAAGTGCATAGTCAAGGCTCTGGTTTTCCCAGTTGCAATGGATGGCTGTGAAAGTTGGACCATAAGGAAGGCTGAGCGCCAAAGAATGGAGGCCTTTGGACTCTGGTGCTGGAGAAGACTCCTGCGAGTCCCTTGGATTGCAAGGCCATCCAACCGGTCAGTCCTAGAGGAGGTCAACCCTGGCTGCTCTTTAGAAGGCCAGATCCTGAAGAGGAAACTCAAAGACTTTGGCCACCTAATGAGAAGGAAGAAGGACTCCCTGGATAAGAGCCTCATGCTGGGAACGATGGAGGGCAAAAGAAGAAGAAGGGGATGGCAGAGAAGGAGGTGGCTGGATGGAGTCACGGAAGCAGTCAGTGTGAGCTTAAATGGACTTCAGGGAATGATAGAGGACAGGAAGGCCTGGAGGAACGTTGTCCATGGGGTCGCAATGGGTCGGACATGACTTCGCAACTAACAACAACACCGCAATATACTTACTGATGGACACTGAGAACTTCCCAGTCCTTTCCGACTCCTTGTGGAGCTGTTAAATGATGCAGAGTTTCTGGGCATATTTTAATAAGTTTGCAAAGAAGGGTCCAGCCCACCTAAAAAGCAGAAAATAGGTTTTGTTTTTAAAGATACAATATATGAATTTCCTTTACGTCCCACTTAGAGATAAATTTTACCTTTAATAAGTAAAACTAATAAGTAAAATTTTAATAAGTCCACGTTTTAATACAAGAATAGAATAAAAAAAGGATGCTAAAGTACAGGTAGTCCTCGACTTGTGACCACAACTGAGCCCAGAATTTCTGTCACTAAGCGAGACATATGAAAAGTGACTTCTGTCCCGTTTTATGAACTTTCTTGCCGTGCTTGTTAAGCGAATCCCTGCAGTTATTAAATGAGTCGCACGGTCGTTAAGTGAATTTGGCTTCCTCGTGGTCTCCGTTTGTCAGAAGGTCACAAAAGGAGAACACGTGCCCCCCCCCCCCAGGACACGGCGACGTCGCAAATATGAGTCAGTTGTCAAGCCCTCTGAATTTTGAACCAGAGGACACGAAAGGCTGCAACGGTCATAAGTCACATTTTTCAGAGCCATTGCAACTTCAGACGGTCGCTAAATGAATTGTTGCAAGTCCAGGACAACCTATACATCACACTGACTCAAACTGTCCACTTTCATCTATATCAGTGAGGACTAACCTTTTTGTCGTTGCGTGCCAATAGTGCATGCACCCACACCCATAATGCAACGCGTGCACGAACCCCCCTGCGACCAGCCACAGTGCGCATGCGGACGAGACACCCTCCCACTCTCCCCCATGCATGTATGTGATTCCCCCCGGCCACGTTTTGGGCCTAGCAGGCTTCCCTGAAGCCTCCTGGGACCAAAAACGGGACATGGGGGAGCGCTGGGCCTAGCAGGCCTCCCTGAAGCCTCCCAGGTCCAGGACCAAAAACGGGATGTGGAGGAGCGCTGTCCTCCGTGCCCGGTTTTGGGCCTAGCAGGCCTCCCTGAAGCCTCCTGGGACCAAAAACGGGACATGGGGGGGCGCTGTCCCTCACAGCCCATTTTGGGCCTAGCAGACCTCACTGAAGCCTCCTGGGGCCAAAAACGGGACATAGGGGAGCGCTGTCCTCTGCACCCTGTTTTGGGCCTAGCAGGCCTCGCTGAAGCCTCCTGGGACCAAAAACGGGACATAGGGGAGCGCTGTCCTCTGCACCCTGTTTTGGGCCTAGCAGGCCTCGCTGAAGCCTCCTGGGACCAACAACGGGACATAGAGGAGCGCTGTCCTCCGTGCCCGGTTTTGGGCCTAGCAGGCCTCCCTGAAGCCTCCCAGGACCAAAAACGGGATGTGGGGGAGCGCTGCCCCTCGCAGCCCATTTGGGCCTAGCAGGCCTCCCTGAAACCTCCTGGGACCAAAAACGGGACGTGGGAGGGAGGGGGTGCAGAGACCCAAAAATCAGGCGGGTTGCAACAGCTCACATGCCCGCAGAGGGCTCTGTGTGCCACCTGTGGCACGTGTGCTATAGGTTCGCCATTATGGATCTACTGTATATGTTGCAGAAGGCATCAAATCCCAAGCAATAATTATAAAAGGGGAACGAAGTTTTATTTCTGACTGAAATAATGTGGCTTTGTGGTTGATGCTGGAGTGATTTTTACTGCGACAAAAAAAACCCCAAACGTGACACCCACAGACTTCTGGACAGAACAAAATGGAGGCTGGATGCCATCGTTTCATTTCTCTCTTGAAATCTGTTCATTTTTGGGCGCCTCTCACTACATTTTTTTTTAGCCTCTGTGTTTCAGCGGCTCCCCTCAATTAAAAACATCACTTCAGGCATGCCGTATAGTATGCAAACAGATTCTTGAGAGAGAAACTATTTAAATAAACTGATAGAATGAGAGTGGGCAAATATCAAACGATTTCATATCTATATAAATGCCTTCTAGCAAGTTAATATGGACAGAAGTTGCGATTTTACTGTTTCGGTAACAAATCAATTACAGATATGCAAGCAAACAGCTTTGCTTTCTTCTTTTAACTGTCCAATTGTAGTTTATTTTTATTTAAGAAACATTTATTGTGGAACTTTTCAACTACCGTATTATCTAGTCTTAACTTGCATACCCCTTTTATTATGGGAATTAAGCCAGACTTTTGTTGAAAAGTGAAATCATTTCTTTGTAATATTTCCCCACTGTTATAGCAACATACTGTTCATCAAACAGCAGCCCCCAATAATCCACCTGTTAGACTCCTATTTTATGCATCTCTTCAAACTTTAAGGAGGGTACAGAGACAGGCTTTTAAAAAAAGATAATAATTAAAAAACAGAAATTCTGTTTCACAGTCAATATCATGTCAAAGCAGCATTTTTTTTGTCCCAAACGGAATAGAAAGTGAATTGTGACACATTCTGCCTCCCGGTGACTTCCTTCCTTTTTTCCTCCTTCTCCTTCTCTTTCTTCCTTTCATTCTTTCTTTCTTTTTCTCTTTCTCTCTCCCTCTCTTTCTTTCTCTCTTTTTGATACAGCACGTAAAATAAGGTTGAGCTTGCAATTGCAGACACAAGAAGGAGGAGGAGGAGGAGAAAGAAAAGGAGGAGGAGGAGAAAGAGAAGGTAGATAAGAGTAGAAGGAGAATAACAGAATAAGAGAGTTGAAAGGGACCTTGAAGGTCTTCTAGTCCAACCCCTGCTCAAGCAGGAGATCCTATTCCATTCTAGTGGCTGTCTGGGGGGAGGAGGAGGAGACCTACAAGGAGAAGAAGGAGGAGATAGGAGAAGGAGAAGACAGAAGGAGAAGGAGAAGAAGAGAAGGGGAAGATAGAAGGTAGACAGAAGGCAGAAAGGTACAAGGAGGAGTAGGAGATAGAAGGATGAGACCATAGCAGGAGAAGGAGAAGAAGACAGAAGAAGGAGAAGGGAGAAGGAGGGGAAGAGAGAAGGAGGAGAAGACAGAATGAGAAGAAAGAGAAGGAGGAGATAGAAGGAGAAGGTAGAAAGAAAGATACAGGAAGGAGGCAGAGGAGGAGACCTAGAAGGAGAAGAAGGAGGAGATAGAAGAATGAGAAGATAGGAGAAGATGACAGAAGGAGGGGAGAAGAGAGAAGGAGAGAAGGAGAAGGTAGACAGAAGGCAGAAAGAGAGGTACAAGGAGAAGGAGGAGGAGATAGAAGGAGAAAAAGACAGAAGACAGAAGAAGAAGGGAGAAGAAGGAGGGGAAGAGAGAAGGAGGAGAAGACAGAAGGAAGAAAAGGAGAAAGTAGACAGAAGGCAGGAAGAGAGGTACGAGGAGAAGTTGGAGACTTACAAGGAGGAGGAGGAGATGGATGAGACGAGAGAAGAAGAAGACAGGAGAAGGAGAAGAGAAGGAGAAGGAGGGGAAGAGAGAAGGAGGAGGAGACGGAAGGAGAAGGAAGAGAAGGAGAAGATAGACAGGAGAAGAAGGAGAGATACAAGGAGGAGGAGACTTACAAGAAGGGGGAGCTAGAAGGAGGAGATGATAGAAGACAGAAGAAGAAGAAGGGAAAAGGAGAAGTTGGAGAAGACAAAGAGAAGGTAGACAGAAGTCAGAAAGAGAGGTACAAAGAGAAGGAGGAGGAGGAGATAGAAGGAGAAAAAGACAGAAGAAGGAGAAGGGGAAAGGAGAAGTTGGAGAAGAGAGAAGGAGAAGGTAGACAGAAGGCAGAAAGAGAGGTACAAGAAGAAGAAGGAGGAGATAGAAGGAGAAAAAGACAGAAGACAGAAGAAGGAGAAGGGAGAAGAAGGAGGGGAAGAGAGAAGGAGGAGAAGACAGAAGGAAGAGAAGGAGAAGGTAGACAGAAGCCAGAAAGAGAGGTACAAAGAGAAAGAGGAGGAGGAGATGGAAGGAGAGAAAGACAGAAGAAGGAGAAGGGAAACGGAGAAGGAGAGAAAGACAGAAGGAAGAGAAGGAGAAGGTAGACAGAAGGCAGAAAGAGAGAGACAAGGAGGAGGAGGAGGAGGAGGAGGAGGAGGGAAGCCGCCTTACCTGTTGCACTCGCCCCACCCTCAGGTAAGAGACCAGCACCAGCAGCAGAGGGACGTAGATGCTGCCGTCGCGGAAGAGCGCGGCGCCTGAGCGGAGAGGCAGGAGAGGAGCATGAAGGCGGGCAGGGAGCCCCCCGGGCAGCCCCGTCCCGTCCCGTCCCTTCCCCGGGGGGGGAACCCGCTTACCGCCGGGCAGGGCGGCGAAGGCCAGCAGGTCCTGCAGCGTCTGCAAGAGGCTCTCCAGCTGCTTCCCCTCCTGCAGGTTCCGCAGCCGGACCAGCAGCTTCTGCAGCGCCGCCGCCCGACGCTCCTCGTCCGCCTCCGGCACCGCCGCCGCCGCCGCCGCCGCGCCGCTTGCCATGGCCGGACAGACGGCCTGCCTGCCTGCCTGCGGGGAAGGGAAAGTCTCCGGCCTGTCCTGCCCGCTCGCCCCTCCGCCCGCTCCGCCGGCCCCGCCTGAAGCCCGCTCGGGTGGAGGGGAGGCGGAGGCAGAAGCCCTAGATGGCGCCCGGGCTTCCTCCCCGGCTGGAGGGAGGAGGAGGAGGAGGAGGAAAGGGGGAAGGAAGGAAGGGGGAGCCGCCGGGACGCCGGACGGCCCTCCAGCCCCAGGCCGAGCGGAGGCGGCGGCCGAGCGGGGCTCCCGGAGCAAGTGGGGGAGAGCGCGGGAGAGCGCCGAGGATTGTCCCGGGAAAGTTTTTTCTCCTTTTCTTTTCTTTTTTCTTTTCTTTCTTTCTCTTTCTTTCTTTCTTTTCTTGCTTGCTTTCCTTCCTTTCTACGCTCCCTCCCTCCCTCCCTCCCCTTTCTTTCTCTTTCATTCCTCCCTCCTTTCTCTCTCTCTCCCACCCATCCTCCCTTTCTTTTCTTTCTTTCCTCCCTCCCTCTCTTTCTTTTCTTTTTCTTTCTTTTCTTGCTTGCTTGTTTTCCTTCCTTCCCTCCCTCCCCTTTCTTTCTTTCTTTCTTTCTTTCTCTCTTTTCTTCCTTCCTTCTCTCTCTATTTCTCTCGCTCCTTCGGTCTGGCCGTCCCTTTCCATTTCTTTCTTCCTTTCTCTCTTTCTTTCTCTTTCTCTTTCCTTCCTTCCTTCCTTTCCTCTCTCTCTCTCTGTCACTCCTTCCGCCCGCCCGTCCGTCCATCCCTCCCTTTCCCTTTCTTTCTTTCTTTCTTTCTTTCTTTCTTTCTTTCTTTCTTTCTTTCTGTCTGCCCTTCCTTCCATTCTCTTTCCTTTCCTTCCTTCCTCCCTCCCTCCCTTTGTTCCTTTCTCTGATTTTCTTTCCTTTCTTCTCTTTTTTGTTCCTTTATTTTTCTCTTTCTCTTCTTTCCTTCCTTTATTTCTTCTTCTTTTCTTTCTTTTTTTCTTTCCCTTCCTTCCTGCCTGCTTGCCTCCCTTCTTTTTCTCTCTTTCTCTTCCCTCCCTCCCACTTTCCTTTCGCCACAAAAGAGTCCGCCTCCGGGAATTAAAACTGCGACCGTTACGCAGCTCCGTCTGACAGTTCAAAAACTCCCGAGTTAGGAAAAGCGAGAGTTTGCAGGGCCGTGTTTCATTTCCTCCGGCCAGCCCACTTCCATTCCCACGCCCGCTTCAACTCCGGGAGTTTATGGCTCCCCTGGTGTTCTCCCCAAATCACCAGACACAGAAAAAGCGACGCGTGAATCCCAGACCCGCGTTTTGCTTGCTGCGCTACAGCGGCATCCCGCATTCACACAACTCCCCACTCCAGCTCACTTTGCTGACTGCACAACAACGCGCCAACCTAGAAGACGAGTTGGGGGTGTCTCGTGTGAGAGAGAGAAGCACCTTGTCCTGCTCCTCACTGCTGAAGCTGCAGAAGAGGGAGAGCCCTGTTAAAATCGGCAATCTGAAAATGCCCCTTGTTTCATCCAAGTCCCCAAATTTATTCAGTTTTGGTCTAAATAAGGGACAATATATGAAAGCCTTAGGCTGGGTGACTTTGGGCCGGCCCCTCACTTCCAGCCCAACCCACCTCACAGCGGGGTTGTTGTGGGGAAAATAGGAAGGAGCATTAACTATGATGGGCATCGTCAGCTTTTTATAAAAGTAATCGAGATGAGATAGAAACGAGATGACTGAAAGACAGACAGACAGACAAACAGACATGGTAGGTAGATAGATGGATGGATGGATGGATGGATGGATGGAGAGAGAGAGAGAGAGAATTAGATGGTAGGTAGGTAGGGAGAGAGAGAGAGAGAGAGAGAGAGAGAGAGAGAGAGAGAGAGAGAGAGAGAGAGAGAGAGAGAGAGAGAGAATTAGATAGGGAGGGGGGAGGGAGAGAATTAGATAGGGAGGGAGGGAGAGAATTAGGGAGGGAGGGAGAGAATTAGGGAGGGAAGGGAGAGAGAGAATTAGATAGGTAGGTAGGAAGGTAGGTAGGTAGAGAGAGAGAGAATTAGATAGGGAGGGAGGGAGAGAGAATTAGATAGGTAGGAAGGTAGGTAGAGAGAGAGAGAATTAGGTAGGTAGGTAGGTAGGTAGGTAGGTAGGTAGGTAGGTAGGTAGGTAGGAAGGAAGGAAGGAAGGAAGGAAGGAAGGAAGGAAGGAAGGAAGGAAGGAAGGAAGGAAGTTAGGTAGGTAAGTGGATGGGTGGGTGGGTGGGCAGGCGGGCAGGTAGGTAGGTAGAATTAGATCAATAGATAGATGATAGATAGATGATAGATAGATAGATAGATAGATAGATAGATAGATAGATAGATAGATAGATAGATAGATAGATAGATAGATAGATAGATGATTGATTGATTGATAGATAGATAGAATTAGATCGATAGATAGAAATAGATAGAAATAGATAGATAGATAGATAGATAGATAGATAGATAGATGATAGATAGATAGATAGATAGATAGATAGATAGATAGAATTAGATAGATAGAAATAGATAAATAGATAGATAGACAATGTCTGGAGGCAAGTTGTTCCACTGGTTAATTGTTCTAACTGGCAGGAAATTTCTCCTCAGTTCTAAGTTGCTTCTCTCCTTGATTAGTTCCCACCCATTGCTTCTTGTCCTGCCCTCAGGTGCCTTGGAGAATAGTTTGACTTCCTCTTCTTTGGGGCAACCCCTGAGATACTGGAAGACTGCTATCATGTCTCTCCTAGTCCTTCTTTTCATTAAACTAGACCTACCCAGTTCCTGCAACTGTTCTTCATACGTTTTAGCCTCCAGTCCCCTGATCCTCTTTGTTGCTCTTCTCTGCACTCTTTCTAGAGTCTCCACATCTTTTCTACATCGTGGCGACCAAAACTGGATGCCGTATTCCAAGTGTGGCCTTACCAAGGCATGTTAAAGTGGTATTAACCCTTCACGTGATCTTGATTTATGATGAATATATTATTAGGATAACCACGATCATGATTTATTACTTGTCGCTTTCATATACAATGAGAGCTTGCACGCCAAAGACAAATTCCTTCGGTGCCTAATCACACTTGGCCAATGAAGAATTCTATTCTATTGAACTTTTTAAACTTTATTTAACAATATCAATCTTCTGAATTCAGTTTCTTGTGCGTGTGTTTTTTTTTAAACAAAGAAAGGATTCAGGGAAGCAGACAAGGCGTACCTTATGTGGCTGGTTTAACAACTTTACTGCACTGAAATTACAGTCTAATATTTAAATTTAGGCTGCGTTACTCTTGGGCCTTTGAAGAAGTCAGGTGGGATCCTGTCAGAGGTGGGTTCCTACCAGTTCGCACCTATTCGGTAGAACCGGTTCGTCAAATCTTCCGAACCGGTTAGAAGAGGTTCCACTAGTGGACCCAGAAAGCAGGCCACACCTACAGAAGAGGTTCCAAACATTTTTTGAAACCCACCACTGGTCCTTGGATATGATTACTCTACACTATCATGCTCCTATTTATAAAACTCAGGGCCTCTGTGAAAGGTAAGGATGGCTACTGCGTTTGTGGTGCAATCAGAACATTGTGTGTGTTGAAGTTGTTTTAACGCAAACCAAAGATGCCTTTTAAAAAACAAGTTTACATCATATTCTTATGCATGCCAGTGCTGTGTGTGAGGTAATTTAAGGTGGTTCTGACAAGTGTCGTCGGCATCTTCTTATCCGGTCACATGGGCGGCAAGCCACTCCCATCTGGTCACCTGGGCGGCAAGCCACTCCCACAAAGGAGGCCACACCCACAGAGTAGGTTCAAACAATTTTTGAAACCCACCACTGGATCCTGTGCATAATGACTATTTTCTTGACCACAAGGGTTGATGTAATGCTATAATTATATGGGGTGCCTTTTTAAACCTGTGGCTTATTTTGAACACAGCTACAAAGTTACTTTAACAGACCAGGTCAGCAGTTCTCAACCTGTGGGTCGGGACCCCTTTGGGGGTCGAAATGACCCTTTCACAGGGGTCGCCTAAGATCTTCGGAAAACACATATTTTTGAAAAAATATGGAAAGCATAAAATAATTGTATGGTTGGGACCGCAGTGGTGGGTTTCAAAAATTGTTCGAACCTACTCTGTGGGTGTGGCCTCCTTTGTGGGAGTGGCTTGCAACCCATGTGACCGGATGGGAGTGGCTTGCCACCCGTGTGACCGGATATGAAGATGCCGACGACACTTGTCAGAACCACCTTAAATTACCTCACACACAGCATTGGCATGCATAAGAATAGGATGCAAACTTGTTTTTTAAAAGGCATCTTTGGTTTGCGTTAAAACAACTTCAACACACGCAATGTTCTGATTGCACCACAAACGCAGTAGTCATCCTTACCTTTCACAGAGGCACTGAGTTTTGTAAATATGAGCATGATAGTGTAGAATAATCATATCCAAGGACCAGTGGTGGGTTTCAAAAAAGTTTGGAACCTCTTCTGTAGGTGTGGCCTGCTTTCCGGGTCCACTGGTGGAACCTCTTCTAACCGGTTCGGTAGATTTGACGACCATCAGCTGAGCGTAATTACCTCCTGTAATTACGTAGTTGTTCTTGACGCCTAGTAGCTCTTCGATGGCGTGCATCCAGGAACAACTCACTGCTGGCTTCTGGATCACTCTCCCTTGTCTCCTCCCCACTGATCCAAGGCTCAGGTGCCTCCTGGTGGCCAACCAGCCTCTCTGCGCCCTGCTCGGAGTCGGAACCCTGTCCAGGGTCCTCCACATCCTGCAGGGCCGACTCATAGGACCCCTCGCTGTCGGAGTCTGGTGGCAGCTCCAACGGCTCCTGCTGGGCCACAACAATCAACTATAGAAACCTTCAAGTTTCTAGGTTCTATCATATCTCAAGAACTTAAAATGGACACTAGACATCAAAAACGTCATCAAAAAAGCACAACAAAGAATGTTCTTCCTGCGCCAACTCAGGAAGCTCAAACTGCCCATGGAGTGTTGATTCAGTTCTACAGAGGAATTATTGAGTCTGTCATCTGCACCTCCATCACTGTCTGGTTTGGCTCTGAAACCCAACAACACAGACACGGACTTCGGAGGATAATCAGAACTGCAGAAAAAAACAATTGCTACTAACTTGACTTCCATTGAGGACCTGTACACTGCAAGAGTCAAAAAGTGGGCTGTGAAAATATCTACAGACCCTTCGCATCCTGGATGTAAATTGATTCAACTTCTACCCTCAAAATGACGCTATAGGGGACTTCAAACCAGGACAACTAGACACAAGAACAGTTTTTTCCCCAAACGCCATCCCTCTGCTAAACAACTAATTCCCACAGCACCGTCAAATTATTTACTAAGACTGTATTACTGTTTTGTTTCTTTTTTTTTTTAATTCTCAAATATTTATTTTATTTCTTAAAAAAAACAAAAACAAATATTTCATCATTTGTCAATCATTAAAACATTGAAGTACAATTTTTTTGTGTGTGCCCCTCCCTCCCTCCCCCCCAAACCCCCTCCTCCTCCCCCCCCCGACTTCCCAGAACCCGTACACGGTATGGATTTTTAACTAACACAGTCTAAAATCTATTGAGAAAAAAGAAATAAAGAAATTAATGACATTCTACATTGACCTTAGCTTCTTCTTACTGAACTAACTTTAAACAATTTAAATCATTTCTGATCTTAAGCATAGGCTAACTGGAATTTCTTGGTCCCGTATTTATTTTGTATATAGTCAATCCATTTTTTCCAGTCTCGTTTATATCTCTCATTTGAATGATCTTTAAGATATGCTGATATTTTAGCCATCTCGGCTAAGTTTGTGACTTTCAATGTCCATTCTTGGATTGTAGGCAAGTCTTCTTTCTTCCAATATTGCGCCACCAACAGTCTTGCTGCAGTTATCAGGTGCAGAATCAAATTAGTCTCTACCACTGTAAAGTCAGTACATATACCTAGTAAAAATAACTGAGGAATAAACTTTATCCTTCTTTTAAAAATATTTTGCATGACCCACCATATTTTTATCCAGAATGCCTTAACCTTTTGGCAGGTCCACCATATATGATAATATGTAGCATCGAGAGAACCACACCTCCAACATTTAGGCTGTACATTCTGTACATTAGACTAAGACTGTATTACTATTCTTCTTCTCTTCCTTCCTAGTATGTATCTCTCTCCCCACTTATGACTATCACCATGTTGCTTGTATCTTTACAATTTATATTATTTTATTTGTTCCTAGTACGATTTGATAGCTTATTAGTAACCTAAGTGTCGTATCTTTTTATTCTTGGTGAATGCATTTTATTCTCCTTATGTACACGGAGAGCCTATGCACCAGAGACAAATTCCTTAAGTGTCCTATCACACTTGGCCAATAAAGAATTCTATTCTATCTTTAATTTAGCATTGCATAATTGTGTCCTTTCAACAAAAGGTGGCGTTTCTGAAGGATTGTTTTACACTTGAATTGCAATTCAAATTTCTGCACATTGCACTTGTGTGTCCTTTAATTTGTTTGCCGTTCATGGTTGGGATGGCCTCTCAGGCGCAGAGAACAGAGAGCTTTTATGAACATGGGGGGGGGATTGTCATTTCCCCCCCCCCTCCAAAATAAACAAAATATGCTACCTCTTATGAAAGTTGCTTTCTGGTTCCGTAATCCCACAACTGAGTGCACTTAAAAATATGACTCAGTAAACATTACAGATGAAACCTGATTATTACACAATAATAATTACACAACCTTCATTTCTACAGCTCGCTGAAATTATAATAGCTGGAAATCATCAGGAGGCTATGCCTCCTAGTGGTTTAAAACACTCAGTTAAATTTTAGAAGACCTTTTTAAAAATTAGATTTCATAAATCTGATTATGGCATTCTTGCTGAATCCTGCCTTTCGGTTTCATATAACAGAAATGTCAGTGGTTAGAACACCAATTCCTGAATAAATTGATAAATCTATCTATCTATCTATCTATCTATCTATCTATCTATCTATCTATCTATCTATCTATCTATCTATCTATATGGCTCTGTCTGTTTGTTTGTATGTATGTGTGTGTGTGTTCCAGCATAACTCTGGAATGCCTGGGCCGCTCAAATGAAAAGGAATGAATTATATCTATAGTGTCAAATCACAGTACCTTTGGCAGTGATAGTGTGTGTGTGTTCCAGCATAACTCTGGAATGCCTGGGCCGCTCAAATGAAAAGGAATGAATTATATCTATAGTGTCAAATCACAGTACCATTGGCAGTGATAGTGTGCATTTTGGATTCAGGTTCTGTTGAGACACAGCCTGTTGTGCCTTAAAATGACTTCTACTGTACAGCACAGTGGAGTTGCCATGGTAATGGCTTCACAAGAGGGGCTCCTGCTGGTTAGGGGGAGTGAGATAAATAAATACCCGGGCAATGCCGGGTTAGCAGCTAGTAGAATCATAAATGAGATAGATGCCTTCCGTGAACAGATATAATAACCAATTAGTATTGATTGTAACTAGAGTGGTGTGGTAGCCTAGTGATGAAGACACTCAATTCACACTCAGAAGGTTGAGAGTTCAAACCTAGGATTGATAGATATGTTTCTCCTAGGGCACGAAGAAAAATGCAGATAGTCCTAGATTTACGACCACAATTGAGCCCAAAACTTGTGTTGTTAAGTGAGTTTTGCCTCATTTTACGACTGCTTGTCATAGTTGTTAAGCAAATCACTGCAATTCATTAGTTGGTAATCCGGTGGTTAAGTGAATCTGGTTTCCCCATTGATTTTGCTAGTCAGAAGGTCTCAAAAGGGGATCACGCGACTCTCGGACCTAACAACGGTCCTGAGTGTGAATCAGTTGCCAGGCACCTGAATTTAAATCACGTGTTCGTGGAGATGCTACAAGAATCATAACTCTGAAGAACGGTCACTATTTTCGGGGCCACTGTAACTTTGAATGGCCACTAAATGAACTGTTGTAAGATGAGGACTACCAGTATCTGCTGCGTACCCCACATAGGCATCAGGAAGGGCATCCGGCCAGTAAACTCTCAGCTCCATCCAGTAGCCCTGACTCGTAATTAAGGGATTACAAATTAAGGGAGTTTCTTATGATTGATTGTAACTGGGGTGGTGGGGAGAATAAATGGAAAAGACCAAATCAGGGTAACCTAGGGTTCCCAAAAATACGAAGCCGAAGGTTAAAGGGGATTCCTCTCCAGCAAAGTCCCGGCCAACAGTCTTTCACGAGATTTCACAACTACAGGCCTTTATCAGGCTTGGAGAGCTGCCAGGCCGATATCTTCTAAACTCCACGCTGTAGCAGCAATTCCTTGGCAAGAAGTCAGGAACAGATCTTCACTCTAATGAATTGAACTAATGGTCTCCTGCAAACTCCACTCCCCTTTCGCTCCTCTTTATTCCCTTTGGGAGGAGTCATTCACCGTCTATCTGTGCGTTTACTCCTGAATTGGCCCTTGTTCCTTAGCTGTTCCCTTCTCCTGGCAGCTCTGCGCATGTGCACACTGGGAACAGGCTCCAGCTGTTCTTTTGCTGCACTAATATCCGAAAGCAGCTGATAACTGGTATATGGCTCTGGCCCCCTCTCTGCCTCAGACACAGAGCCTTCCCCAGACTCCAGGACTGGCCCATCTTCCTCCCCAACCTCCTCACTGTCTGAATCTGCTTCCAGATCCTCTGGCTGCTGGCAGGCCACAACACAGGGCTGATTGTGGCGTGGAAGGTGCCGTCACAATCGAACAAAGGGACACGAACAGGATAGAGAAGAAAAATCCATCCAAGTAGGTGAAAAAAAAATGAAGCGATAAAGGGGCTCAGTTAACAGCGAATGAGAAACCAAGATCAAAGTGATTCTCGAATGATCAATTATTCGGGCTTCTTGGCTTCATCTACTCATGGAGAGGCAATGAGATCTAATGGTCCCCCTCCTGTGACCTTCTCACAAGCAAATGGGGAAGACAGACTCATTTAACAACCATGTTACTAACTGAAACAACTGCAGCGATTCACTTAACAAATGTGCAGGGAAAGGTGGTAAAATGGGGCAAAAACTCACTTCAACCACGTCTCGCTTAGCAACGGGGCTCCATTGTGGTTGTATGTTGAGGACAATCTTTACGCCACTTCTGTACAAATGGATCCAAGCTTCAGGCACCCAATTGTCACCGGGTCAAGAGCCGAGGTGGCACAGTGGTTAGAGTGCAGTACCGCAGGCCACTTCAGCTGACTGCAGTTCTGCAGTTCGGCGGTTCAAATCTCACTGGCTCAGGGTTGACTCGGCCTTCCATCCTTCCGAGGTGGGTAAAATGAGGACCCGGATTGTTGTTGGGGGCAATATGCTGACTCTGTAAACCGCTTAGAGACGGCTGAAAGCCCTATGAAGCGGGATATAAGTCTAACTGCTATTGCTATTGCTATTGTGTCCTGTCAACAACACCGTGATAGAATTCTAGCCGTGATTTATCTTCAAGATAAGTTTGCGCAAGAGCTGCGTTTGCAAGCAAAAGGGGGGGAACCTTAAACAATACCTTTGAAAATAAATATGCAAGCTTTCATAATTCTGCTGAGATCACCTTTTTTTCTATTCTATGCTTCATAACCGGTAGCAAAATCTATTGGCATCTTAATTGAGGAAGAAACTCAAGTGCTTTCAAAAATAAAAATATATCAATGGATTTTCACACAAAGACAGGTTCTTTCTGTTTCAGAAAGATCTATTACTGTTTTCTGAGATCAACAAGATTGATCCTAATAGAGAGAGATAGGATAAAGAGTGTGGAATACAATGGCTAGAAGGCAATTGAGGAAAAAAAAACGTGCTAAGCAGAGCTTACTAAATGGGCCGTTCTACCGGTACAATAGCAATAGCAATAGCAGTAGACTTATATACCGCTTCATAGGCCTTTCAGGCCTCTCTAAGCGGTTTACAGAGAGTCAGCATATTGCCCCCAACAATCTGGGTCCTCATTTTACCCACCTCGGAAGGATGGAAGGCTGAGTCAACCCTGAGCCGGTGAGATTTGAACCGCTGACCTGCTGATCTAGCAGTAGCCTGCAGTGCTGCATTTAACCACTGCGCCACCTTGGCTCCTACAATTTTGTAGAACGAAGGGAAGGAGGGGGAGGGAGGGAAGGGAAGAAAGGGAGGGAAGGAAGGAGAGGGAGGGAGGAAAGAAGGGTGGGAGGGAGGGAAGGAAGGAAGGAAAAGGAAGGGGGAGAGGAGAGGGAGGAAAGAAGGGAAGAGGGGGAGGAGAGGAAGGTGGGAGGGAGGGAGGGAAGGAGAGGAAGGGAGTGGAGAAGAGAACAAAGGAGGAGAGGGAGGGTGGGGAGACAGAGGGGAGGAGGGAAAGAAGAAAAAAGGAAAGAAAGGGAAGGAGGGAAGGTAGGAAGGAGAGGGAGGGAGGAAGGGAAAGAAGGAAGGAAAAGGAAGGGAGACGAGAGGAAGGTGGGTGGGAGGGAGGACAGAAGGGAAGAGGAGAGAAAGGTGGGAGGGATGGAGGGAAGGAGAGGAATGGAGAAGAAAAGAGGGGAGAGGAGAGGAAAGGAGGAAGGAAGGAAGGAAGGAGGGAAGGAAGGAAGGAAGGAAGGAAGGAAGGAAGGAAGGAAGGAAGGAAGGAAGGAAGAAGCCTGGCATATAGACAAGATCAATATTTCTGTCCTGAGAGAAGTTGAATTATAAAAACCACACCATCACACCCTCACAAAAACTGGAATTTTAGGCAACTAAAATGAGCATCATATTAGCTTGTGACCGCCGATTCATCGGAAGGGAGTCACAAAAATACATTGACTCAGCTCCCCAAATCCCATAATATTGTGAGGACAGTTAGATCTACAACCAACCTAGAAGGATGCAATAATATATATGATCCGCGTGTCCCCAAAATTTCCCTCACGAATGAAATCGATTAATGTCACCGAAGAAAGTTATGAGGTCCAGCTAAGGAACCTCAAGCGAATGTAGTCATGTATTGCCAACTGGTTGGAAGTGGGCTAGGGTTAGTGGGCCAGAGAGGCCTTCGTTGCGATGGTATTTGAAGTTGTGGATAGATAAAAACAGGAAGATTTGAAGCAGACGCTTGAAAAACCACGAGGAATTAAAACAGTTAAGGGGTTAAAGGAGGGAAAAAAATTACTGGCCCTCAAAAATATCCGTTAAGAACATGATAGATGAAACGTCCTTGGCAGGATGTTAAAACCCAAAAGATCAATGTGACAATTAAACAGTGACACTTGAAAACTGGACAGTTGGTAAAGGGCAGTTGAAGGCTGCGGGTGAAGACAACAGCTCTCCGCTTGTCAAGCACAAGATTGTCAGGTTCAAACAGCAACCAGACCTACACAATGGAGAGGTCAAGCTAATTAAAGTCTTAAAAACAACCACCATCATTCCACGCACACACACCCATGGAAACGTCTGGCTAGTTTTTCTTTTTCTTTTCCCCCCTAAATACCATGCGCTCTACATGGGGCAGCCCTTGAAGAGCATTCGGAGACTTCAACTGGTCCAGAACGCGGCCGCGCGAGCGATTGTGGGTGTACCTCGATACACCCACGTTACACCTATCCTCCGCGAGCTGCACTGGCTTCCAATCGGTCTCCGGATACGCTTCAAGGTGCTAGTTATTACTTATAAAGCCCTTCATGGTATTGGACCTGGGTACTTGAGAGACCGCCTGCTGCCAATTACCTCCCAAAGACCCGTTAGATCGCACAGGGCCGGCCTCCTCCGGGTTCCATCCACCAGCCAATGCCATCTGGCTACGACCCGGGGGAGGGCCTTCTCTGTTGCAGCTCCGGCCCTTTGGAACGAACTCCCCGTGGAGATTCGGACCCTCACCTCTCTCCCTGCTTTCCGAAAAGCCGTTAAAACCTGGCTGTGTCGGCAGGCCTGGGGTTGATGGGCTCCCCTCCCCTCTCGACAGGTGTGGTTGTTGGTCATTTTAATATGTTTATTTTGTACTTGTATGTTTCCCTTTCCCGTTTAAGTTGTTCGCCGCCCTGAGTCCCTTTTAGGGAATAGGGCGGCATATAAATAAAATAAAACTTAAACTTAAACTTAAACCATATTTTTCAGACTATAAGACACAGTGGAGTATAAGACGCACCAAGAGGTAAATTTTTCAAAAAAGTTTTTGCACTCTGCAGGCCTCCCAAACCCTCTGCAGTCTGCACGCCTTGTTTTTTGCACCAAAAAAGGGGGGGGCATACAGAGCTTTGGGAGGCTGGTCGAGTGCTCCTGGCGGCTGGGGGAGCGGGCCAAAATGGCGGCTGGGGGAGCGGGCAAAAATGAGCAACAATGGTCCGAGCAAAGGCACAGGTGGACGGTGAATGGCCCCTCCCATAGGGAATAAAGAGGAGCGAACGGGGAGGGGAGTTTGCAGGAGACAATTCGTTGGCTTCATTAGTGTGAAGATTTGTTCCTGATTCTCAGAGACTCCTTGCCAAGTATTTTCTTGTACATTGTTGTGTTTAGAAGGTATCGGCCTGGCAGCTCTCCAAGCCTGATGAGGTCTGTGGTTGTAAATTCACCCTTGAAAGACTGTTTGCCGGGACTTTGCTGGGTGTGGATGAGAGGAATCCACGTTAGCGTAATAAAAAGGGGTTTTGTCGGGACGCGGAGTCTGCTTCGTGATTTGGTGAATCCTAGGTCAGCACATCCCCAGTGCTGTTGCTCAGAATCTAGCCACCCAGCCACCATTCAATCAAAGATATTTTATCTTCTCCAGCACTCTGGTTATGTTCGACATCTGTTTCCTATGACCCAGGTCAGTGTTGCATAATCATGTATATTCATGCACCATCTGCCTATAAGCAAAAGGGCTCAGCTGAGCTTCACATGAGCAGAAATCCATGCTTCAAATCTTTAGAAAGGAGCTTGCTTCGTTATCACAGAATGCTTGCGTAAGCAGGAGAGGCTCGGATGAATTGTGCACCTGGAGGAAAGAGGGGAGGGTGAGGGATGGATGGGAATCCTGTCAAGGCACCACCGTTTCCCACAAAATGGCTGTCTGCGTTCAAAGTAAGGCACCCATTGAAAGCAGAACTCCGAGGGAGGAAGATTCCTCAAAGAACAATTTATTGGATACATCATATTCAGTGGTGGGATTCAAATAATTTAACAACCGGTTCTCTGCCCTAATGACTATCTGGGTAGGTGGGGCTCAGTGGTCAGGTGACTGGGTGGGCTTGGCCAACTCAAGGTCACTCAGGTTGATGGGCGCTTCGCCTTACCTACCTACCTACCTACCTACCTACCTACCTACCTACCTACCTATTCATTCTATTTTTGATATATGATAGATCTACCTATCTATTCACTCTATTTTTGATATATGATAGATCTATCTATCTATCTATCTACCTACCTACCTACCTACCTACCTATTCATTCTATTTTTGATATATGATAGATCGATCTATCTATCTATCTATCTATCTATCTATCTATCTATCTATCTATCTATCTATCTATCTACCTACCTACCTACCTACCTCTCCATTCTATTTTTGATATATGATAGATCTATCTATCTATCTATCTATCTATCTATCTATCTATCTATCTATCTATCTATCTATCTATCTACCTACCTACCTACCTACCTACCTACCTACCTACCTATCTACCTATCTACCTCTCCATTCTATTTTTGATATATGATAGATCTATCTGTCTGTCTGTCTGTCTGTCTGTCTGTCTGTCTGTCTGTCTGTCTGCCTGCCTACCTACCTACCTACCTACCTATCTATTCATTCTATTTTTGTGACATTTTCCTGTTCCCTTTTTTAAAAAAATCATGGGCCTTTAGCCTGTTTTGCTGAGGAGAAGAGTTTCCCTTGGCCTCCGTACCAGATGGCAGAAGTGGGTGTCTGGCATGGCGAACTCTTTCCATGGGCAGCTCTGCATGTGGAAAAGGACAGATTTTTCTCAATTAGGAGGGGGAGGAAATCAGATTTTTGTTAGAGGCTGGCTACGAAAGGCGGGGGGGGAAACCACCGTGCTGCTATTTCTTCTCACTTCCTTTCACCTGAAAGCTTCAGAGAAGAAGGAATTTTCTTTCAAAGGAATGCAGCTGTTTGAAAGAGCCAGAACTGTAAATGTTTTGAAAAGCCCAAGAAGAAGAGCGAAAAAAATGGGAAAGATGCATATGGTGGGAGGAAGGAAGTATTGGGAGAAATGTCCTTCTGCGTTCAGTTCCAAGTGCTCCCCACGTTTGACGAGATGCAACTGATTTCCTCTGCATTTCCTCTTATAAAGCCCTTCATGGTATTGGACCTGGTAGGAACCCACCTCTGGGTACCTGGTGCTCCCAGCAGGCACTGGAACGCCCATACCAGGGCGTACTGGTCGTATCCCACCACTGACCCAGCCTCAAAAATGTGCCTAAATAGGACACCATAGATCGGGAGGGTGGGCTCACCTGTGATTTCTGCTACTGGTTCAGGGGAACCGGTCTGAACCAGCTGAATATCACCTCTGCTTATTAGGAAGGTAAACTGAGGCTAGGGCCAGATTTGGCTTTCACAATGGAATCAATTCTTTCTATTAGCGGAAATATGCTTGGAAAATGCTGAAAGAAATATCCCATTTTTGGGGGGGGGGGGACATGAAAGTATATAATAGTTTAGGGCATGATACATAAACCTTGAAACTTAATGTAGAATGTGTAACTCCTTAGCATCAGAGCGTGTTAATACAAGTCAACTGGCAGTTGGAACAGAGTTCTTTTTAGGTGGGGAGGGGGAGTAGAATGTCTAAACTCCCAGCCCACAAGCCGGATGAGTCAGACGTGGGCCACACCCATGCCTGGTCTAGCGAAGGGGCAGCATCAGAGCGTGTTAATATAAGGCAACTGGCAGTTGGAACAGAGCTCCTTTCAGGTGGGGAGGGGGAGTAGAACATCTAAGTCCTTAGCATCGACACCTGTTAATATAATACTGTATAAGAAATACTGATGATCTGATGGTCATTTCGAAAAATCATTTCTTAGCGAGCACCTAGAAGCCAAGAGGAACATATTTGCCGAATTTCAAGTTTGTATGCTTTGCGGTTCTGGAAGTAGTATTTGGCTTTTATATATATAGATTAAAGGGCCCCTCTGTGTTTATTTACTCTTAAGTAAGGATGGTTTGTCATGCTCCTGACTTGGCTGCAAACCCCTCCTTTGTTCCGCTCCATAATTCAAAGAAATTGCGTGAGTTTCCCCATCAATTAAGCCCTGGCATTAGCAGCTGTCTGAAAGTAGACTTCAATAATCACAGCTTGTTCCACCAAAACCGATCTGAATTATGATTTCAGTGAATCGTAAAAGAAATACTGAATTAACAGAAGGGAAACAAATGTTCCCAATCTGTATTTTGGATGAAATCAGTGCAGTGTTCCCTGGTTAACATTTGGGAAAAACCTAGGATGTTCATTTGAAGTTCCTTCGCTGCATAAAGACAATTCAAACAAAACCCATCTCAACAGCAGAAGTAAGAGAATGCCATATTAAGAATTACAATCTCTGAAACTGACTACGATGGTTTTAACTTGCAAAATATCAGGCACCTTTTTCTTTTTAGCAAACTGTCATCTTTTAATAACTCATATGCGAATAATTATCCAATGACATTTGTCTATAAAGATGCAACAATGAGAATTTTTTTTCTTTTTTCCCTGCGGCGTGTAATTCATTTTTAAGCAGGGATTAACAGCATCCAGGCTGTATAAAATCTGTGGAATAAATTACAGCAAGATGATGATGCCAGGTGTCAAAACATAACAAACCAGATCCAGCACTGATTTCAGGGATACGCATGGAACAGAAAAAGAATATTTCACATCTGGGGGGGAAAAAACCATACTCTTTCTTCGGAGGTCTGCTGCAGCTCGACAGAACTGAAACATATTCATGGTTCTGGATTGTAATTAAAAAGAAAGAAAGAACAAATTATCCCAACATCTTGCAGCAGAATTTTCTCCACGAATATGAACGAATTGTTGGTCATTCAGTGTCAGACCAATTATACACAACTGCCTAATATGTAATGCAGCACAGGTTCAAATCCCAGTAAGGGTATGGCTAGCTGATGAGAGCTAAATAGCTTGAAATAGATCTATACTAGTCTCCCTTTATTTATTTATCAGCACAAATAAAACACACATACACATACACACACACACACATATATTTGTTGTATTTGTGCTGATAAATAAATAAAGGGAGACTAGTATAGATCTATTTCAAGCTATTTAGCTCTCATCAGCTAGCCATACCCTTACTGGGATTTGAACCTGGGCTATATTACATACTAGGCAGACTTCTTAGCCATTAGGCCACAGGCTCTTATCCGTTATCAGTGAAGCCAGGGTGAAAGGTATCTAAAAAAATCTTTTATATATATGTGTGTGTGTGTGTGTGTGTGTGTGTGTGTGTATGTGTGTGTGTGTGTATGTATGTATGTATGTATGTATGTATGTATGTATGTATGTATGTATGTATTTAGTGTCACAACCCCTGGTATGCCCAAATATGGGAGGAAGCCTACTGCTTCCATTCTCTGTCTATCGGCTCGTCACAAGAGACCATCACGACAGAAACGCAATATTTTTACTGTTGTCTTTGTTACATTTGTGTTGTATTTGTGCTGATAAATAAATAAAGGGAGACTAGTATAGATCTATTTCAAGCTATTTAGCTCTCATCAGATAGTTCAAATCCCAGTAAGGGTATGGTATACATATACATACATACATACATACATACATGCATAAATAAGATATCAAGATGTTGTGTTATTTTAGCGGAGGTCCGCTAAAAATCAAAATTCTTCTTGAGCCAGTCAATCCCCGGAGCTTACCACCCAAAAATGGCATTCGGATGCAATTTTCAGTGCCTGAAAATAATAAGAAAGAGCCCTAATGCAGTGACCTGACCATATTAATCATGGTAGGGATAATTGGGCTGTATTTATAACAAAAATTATACCTGGCATTTCTGGTCTAGAGGATAGGACAGACGCCGTGTCTCTCCCATTTGCAAATCCTGCTCGAATAATTTAATTTATTAATATGTCACTCATAAATTATACGCAGCAGTGGAAGGCAGGATCAGTTTGCTACAGAAATAATTATTTGGCTGGTTTTGCTTAAAGAGATCGAATTCTTCCCGAGGTAGAAATTTCTGAAAGTTACCAAAAATAACATATCTATAAGTTGTTCTTTTTTTTTTTTTTGGCAAGGTTCTTTTCTGGATTATCGAGAATTACAGCTACTCCTGGATTTGCATCGGTTCATTTAGTGACCGTTCAAAGTTACAACGGCACTGAAAAAAGTGACTTACGACCATTTTTCACACATGACCATTGTAGCATTCCACGTGCTGACGTGATTCTTGGCCACTGGTTCATACTTATGACCGTTTGGTCATGTGATTTCCCCCTTTTTCAGACTTTTCAACAATGGGGAAGCCAGATCCACTTAACAACTGTGTTATCAACTTATCAATGGCAGTGATTCACTGAACATCCAAGGCAAGGAAAGGCGTAAAATGGGGGCAAAACTCACCAAATGAATGTTTCACTTAGCAACATACATTTTGGGCTCAATTGTGGTTGTATCTCAATGACTACTCGTATGGCTCCCCCTGTCGATCAAAATGATCCTTTCAGATGGAGTGGAGGGACGTCAATCAAAGTGCCGGAAACTTAAACATTATTAAGTTTGCAAGTTTTGCAAATTTGCAAGTTTAATAACATTTATGATGCCGCCGAATCCCGTAGGACTCTGGGCGGCTTACAGTACAGAAATAAATCAAAAAATAAAATACAAGGAAAGAAAAGATAGATTTAAAAACAGCGCACCATGCACTCCGTTCTGAATGGGGCTGGACCGTATTTAGGGATCAACAGCCCCAGGCCTGCCGGAACAGCCAGGTTTTAATGGCTTTCCAGAAGGCCGAGAGAGTGGGAAGGGTCCGGATCTCTGCGGGTAGATCATTCCAGAGAGCCAGAGCAGCTACAGAGAAGGACCTCCCCCGAGGAGTCGCCAACCGGCATTGCCCGGACGACGGTACCCGGAGGAGGCCCAATCTGTGTGATCTTATGGGTCGTTGGGAGGTATGTGGCAGGAGGCAGTCCCGCAGATATCCAGGTCCCAAGCCATGTAGGGCTTAAGAATATAAAGGGGGCGGGGGGGGGGATCAACCCATGGAGCAGAAGTTGCCTTCGGAAGTTGTGGGAGTTTCATCACTGGAGGCTTTCAAGAAGAGACTGGACTGCCATCTGCCAGAAACGGTGCAGGGCAGGGATGGCACACTATTTCGGCACCAAGTGCACAAACTAGCAATAGCAATAGCAGTTAGACTTATATACCGCTTCATAGGGCTTTCAGCCCTCTCTAAGCGGTTTACAGAGTCTGCATATCGCCCCCAACAACAATCCGGGTCCTCATTTCACCCACCTCGGAAGGATGGAAGGCTGAGTCAACCCTGAGCTGGTGAGATTTGAACCGCTGAACTGCTGAACTAGCAGTCAGCTGAAGTGGCCTGCAGTACTGCACTCTACCCACTGAGCCACCTCAGCAACTAGAACGTATGCACATGCGCGTGTATGTGTCAGAGTGCCGGAAACCCAAAGACTGGCTGGCTGGTGCGCGCATGCCTGTTTTTTGGCTGTTTTCAGCCGTTTTTCGGATCATTCTCAGGCCGTTTTTGGAGCCGTCTTTAGAGCTATTTTGGAGCCGTTTCCAGGCCATTTTTTTGCCCCACAGTGGCTTGAAAACAGCTCGAAAAATGACCTGGAAACAGCCTGAAAAAATGGTCTGAAAATGCCCCCCCCAAAATGGCCTGTTTTTTGTCCATTTTTCAGGCTGTTTAAAGGCTGTTTTTCAGGTCAAAAATGGCCTGGAAACAGCTCCAAAAACGGCCTAAAAATGATCCAGAAAACAGACAGAAACGGTTACAAAACGGCCATTTGGGGGGTGTTTTCTGGGAAGTTTTCAGGCTGTTTTTCAGGCCTAAAAACAACTGGGAAAATCGCGTGGAAACACCCCCAAAACAGCTTGAAAACCGCCCTGTTTTTTTGTCCGTTTTTCAGGCTGTTTTAAGGCTGTTTTTTTGGTGCTCCAGTGCCTTCATGTGTGCACCAGAAACCAGAAGAGCAGCTGGCGACGATGCCACAGGTTCGTCATCACGGGTGTCGGAGGGGTTGGGCTAGATGACCTACAGGGTCCCTTCCAACTCTGTTATTCTTCATATGATTTAGTCTCCATGTTCTTAATCACCTTCGTTTCTCTTCTCTGCAATTTTTCCCCCCTCAACTTCAAAAACTATGTTTTTTTCCCCATCTCTTAGAGGTCAAGAAATAGATCCTAGTTTTTATTTCAAGGACGCTTATTTGCTGATCTGGAGGGAGTTTGTTTAGAACACAAAAATATGAAAGGTCACCCTGACACAGGTCTGCTCTGCGCGTTTCCTAGACGAAGCCGTACTCCGCCGTCATATAGACACAGCCTCCGTCTATTCTCTGGTGCATTGTTGTGTTCAGAAAATACAAAATGTCTTTGGATCAAGGATGGAGGGAACAATGTGGCTGGTCTTGTCGAAAATATTACCATCCCGATTTTTCTTCCACCACAATCTTCCTTCCTAGGACTTGTAAAGCGTAGGGAAGTCACTATGTACAGGCAGTCCACAACAGTTCATTTAGTGACGGTTCGAAGTGACAACGGCACGGGGGAAAAAGTGACTTAGGACTGTTTGCTCTGACCCAGCTGCCCAAACTCGACAAACCCTCGGAAGTGGACTCGAAAGATTCCTTTATTACGAGCGCCGGCAGCCCCAGCAAAAGTTTCTCACTCACAGCAGGCTAAGAATTCCGTCCCGCTAGGAGATAAATAGTTGTCTGCCACATCTATTCATCTCCGCCCCCTGCCTTTGATCCCCAGAGCTAGGGAGGGGCTTCATTAGCAACAGTGGCTTTTCTCTCCCAAGGACCGGCCCATAGATTTCCACTGCTCTCCTCTCCTCCTTCTCAAGGACCAGTCCATAGATTTCCACTGCTCTCCTCTCCTCCTTCTCAAGGACCAGCCCATAGATTTCCACTGCTCTCCTCTCCTCTGCCTTCTGTGCATCTGAGAGTCAGGCACTGGACCCAGCTGTTCCTCCTCTTCCTCATCAGCCACCTCCAGACCTGGGGGCTGTTGATTCTCCATCCAAGGGCTGACGGATGGCCTAGACTCCACCTCTGTCTCTCTCTCTCTGCCAGCTCCATTCCCTCTTCCCCCCTCGGAGCTCCCAAGTTGTCTTGATGCTGACCCTGAGTCCCACGCCTCCTCCTCCTCTGATTTAGCTGATGGAGGGGCCATCAGCCGACAGGCCACAACACACTTACGACCGTTGCAGGATTCCCCTGGCCACGTGATCAAAATCCAGATGCTTGGCAGCTGGCTCGTATTTATGACGGTTGCAGTGTCCCCGGGGTCACACGGTCCCCTTTTGCGACCTCGTGACAAGCAAAATCAGCAGAGAAGCCGGATTCACTTAACAACCGAGTTACTAACTTAACAGTTGCAGCGATTCACTTAACAACTGCGGCAAGGAAGGTCGCGAAACGGGGTAAAACCCACTTCACACATGTCTCGCTTCGCAACATAAATGTTGGGCTCAATTGGGGGTAGCACGTCGACAACTTCACGTGATGCTCTTGGTTTGTATTTGGACATAGCTGTTGTGGCCCAGCAGGAGCCGTTGAAGCTGCCACCAGACTCCGACAGTGAGGGGCCCTCTGAGTCGGCTCTGGAGGATGTGGAGGACCCTGGACAGGGTTCAGACTCCTAGCAGGGCGCAGAGAGGCTGGTTGGCCACGAGGAGGTGCCTGAGCCTTGGACCAGTGGGGAGGAGACAAGGGAGAGTGAGCTGGACGCCAGTAGTGAGTTGTTCCTGGATGCACGCCATCGAAGAGCTACTAGGCGTCAGGAACAGTTGCGCAGTTACAGGAGGTAATTGCACTCAGCTGGTGGTCATTAGGCTCTTCTCCAGACTATAAAAAGACTACTTGTGCACACGCCCCTCATGCAGAAGTCAACGCAGCATTAATGTCGGAGAACTTCGTTATGAGCTTGGCAGGCTGGATTGCTGCCAAGCCTTATCTGTGTTTATTGCTGCCCAACCTTGTCTGTGCCGGTTTGCTGCCAAGGACCTGTCTGTCTGTTAATTAAATGCCGTAACTTATCTTTGACTCAAAGTGTATGTTGGTGTGGGATGAGGGGCGTCAGAACAATAGCCCTACGGCATTTCCAAAAAATTTTCTAAATTTTGGGACCCGTTCAAAGATAAGCGTAGAGGGCCATTTGTCTGTAAAGTTTTAATTCCGATTTAAGTGGATGGCCTCTTCCAACGCTACAGTCCTCTGAAATGATCACAGGGGCTTCTGTAAGAGAATGTCCCAGCTTGGTAGCTTTTAATGGGTTTTTTTTTTCTTTATATTAAAACTCACAAGAGGAGGCAACTAATAATTCAGTGTCATGACTACCTTAGTCCTTTCATAACTCTGGCTGTGGGGTCTTTAGAGATATTTGATTTGTTCCCCAGCAAGGAACAGAACAATTCATCCAAGCACAAGCACTGTGAGGTTTTTTTATAATGGTAGAAAAATAAAAGAAAGTTTCTTTTCTTCTGGTCAAAACAAAATGTGCTTATTATTTGTCAGGCCTGCAATTATATTCCTTTTAGAATTTTGGCCTGCCATACTTTCTCTGATTTCATTATGCTGTTTCATTAGTATAGTTGATGGGAGGGGGGAATAGACAGGAGTAGGATTGTGGAATGTATTGTTCTCATTCTTTTCTAGAAGACCAAGGTCATCTTTTGTCTCCGCACTTTTACACCCGACCGGAAGCAGCTGGGTGTGGATGCCAGCGTGGAAGAAGAAGATTGGACCATGTGATGGATTTGTGGGTGTGGGGACAAGATCATGAACTTTTAACTGGGTGGGATTCTGACGTCATTTCCAGAATTGGGATTAACACAGATGCGCTAAGATGTTCTGATTTATTAAATTGGAACTTTAAGGATCGTTTTGCCTTGGACTCTGATTTAATTCTACATGATACTTGGAACGCTGACATTATGTTTGAGGGAATTCCTACCTTTGATGAATCTTGGGTGAGGGCAACGGTAGGCTGCTGCCACTTCGCACCAGTTCCGGCAAACTGGTAGTTAAGATTCTGCACAGTTCGGCAAACTGGCAAATTCAACCACTGGCTGGCCCTGCCCCTGTTTATTTTTCTGCCTGTTTTTGGGGGGCTGTTTTTACCCCAAAGAAACTCCCCGAAAATGGCCTGAAAAACACCCAATACATGCCCTGAAAAACGCCCTCATTTTTGGCCATTTTTCAGCAACCTACCTCTACCCTCACTCAAGATCCAACAAAGGTAGGAATGCCCTCAACCATAATAGGAATTGCCCAAAACCCTCTTCATTACATCATCACCCAGCAAGATTCAACCAAGTCTGGGACTCAGGACAACCTACAAAAATGGCTCGAAAAACAGCCTGAAAACAGTAAAAAAAAAACGGCCTGAAAAATGGGCGTGGGCAGGGCCAGCCAGTGGTGGGATTAGCCCCAACCGGCTGAATCCTACCTTTGCCATGGAGGCGAGTGGACAGGGGGCGTGGCTGGGTGTGATGAGTGACGTCACCCACCCAGTCACATGACCAACCGGCAAATGCCTACCCAGCTAGAGAACCGGTTGTTAAGTGATTCAAGTCCCACCACTGGGTGAGGGTATTTGCTTATGAATAGACCTAGCTGTCTCTTTATCTTTTAAGCGCTGACATCTGCTGTGAGCTATTGAGGAGGGTGGGAGCGATTAAGAGTGAGTTTGCTTCCTGCCTTAAAAAAAAAAACACCACGTTTCTCCATTTCTCATTCAGGGAAATATAATATTCTGCCTTTTTAACATTTCCTAGAATATTTCATCCTCCTAGGAGAAAGGTGGGTGCTAACTTCCTCTACACGTCCTTTTATTATGCAGATTTATTTGCTCTTCCTTGCATTATATTACAAGGATCTCCGGTCTCCAAAATGCAACCTACTCTCTTTTTGCACATATTTGCAGAAAAGCTTTGGCCCCACCACCCAAAAGAATCCTCCATCCCTCTCTTCTCTACATTACAATTTTACAGTTGAAAGCATAATACCGATAACTCCAATAACAATGGTTAATCCTTGGAAGCCTGCTGGTCAGAACAAATATTACCAGCATTATCTTCATAGGATTTGCATGTTTTAAATCCCGCTGAGTAACTGTGCTTTTAGTAAAAGGCATGGAAAAGGTTGGAACGGAAACAAGAGAGGATATTCGGGGATTTAGCACGATGATCTGTTGCCCGCCAGTTAACCAAATAATGCTGGGCAATTAGAGAGGTGGAATGATACGATGTGCAGTCCTTCGTAATGCTAACTCATAAGGAAAATATTAAAAGAGGCTTGCTCCTGGGGAGGAAAGCTATGGCAAATCTAGACAGCCTATTAAAAAGCAGAGACATCACCCTGCCAACAAAAGTGTGCATAGTCAAGGCTGTGGTTTTCCCACTTGCAATGGATGGCTGTGAAGGATGGACTATAAGGAAGGCTGAGCACCAAAGAATGGAGGCCTTTGAACTCTGGTGCTGGAGAAGAAGACTCCTGCATTGAGTCCCTTGGACTGCAAGGACATCCAACCGGTCAGTCCTAGAGGAGATCAACCCTGACTGCTCTTTAGAAGGCCAGATCCTGAAGAGGAAACTCAAAGACTTTGGCCACCTAATGAGAAGGAAGAAGGACTCCCTGGAGAAGAGCCTCATGCTGGGAACGATGGAGGGCAAAAGAAGAAGAAGGGGACGGCAGAGAGTGAAGTGGCTGGATGGAGCCACCGAAGCTGTCGGCGTGAACTTAAATGGACTTAAATGGACAGAGGATGGTAGAGGACAGGATGCCACCTGTGGCATTACAGACCTATATAATTCAAAATAGACTTACTGGTTAAGTTTGAATGTTGCATTAAGATGAAATACTTGTTTTTAAGATGTTTTTGGTTGGGTGACACTATGAATCATGTCAAAGTGATTTAATAACTGTGTTTTATGACTTAGCATATTACGCAACCCCGTAGAATGATTCATTCTATGTAACCCAGTTAGACCAAAGGTCTATGCGACCTTTTCTTTCTTAAACTGGGTTTAACAATCTTGGCTTATGATATGTGGTGTGATCACAACACTGGTCGTTTCAATAAGGATTGTCTTTTTGTGCTGGCATCTTCTGCTTCCTACTGGAGCAGATAAGAGCAGGATTATGCTGTGCAAATATCAGTTAATATGATAGTAAAGTAAGAAGAAGTAAAAAGATTTCATACTGTAGATTTAGTAAAACATAAGAGGCTTCGTATCGGATGATATTTCAAAGCTTGTTTTCACGTAAAAAAACTTCTTGACCTGATCATTTGAGATAATATTTGGTGACACTTAATAGATGCACCTGTGTTACACCTGTACACACACACACAAAGAGTAGTTGGTTGTTATTTTCAAAGTTAGAGCAGGGAAAAAGTTTGGTATACTAGTTGGGGCAACAAATATCTAAGAGTATCATTGTCTCAAAAACAGTTAATAAACAGAAATGTTATTGTTGGGCATACCAAGGCAATTCGTATATGGAATATCCAACTGCCACTTCGGAACATCTAAAAATGTCTGAGAGGTTATCTTGGAAGAAATGTCCTTCTGGTTTCAGTTCCAAGTGGGGAAAAAGACACAGAAGACACGGAGGCTGCTTGGAAAGATGATTTTAATGGTGGACAGGATCACATGGCTTGAGCTCCTGAACAGAAAACAGGGATCGCATGCTTCCAGATGTTGGGGTGAAGACAAAAGAGGGACCGAGATACTGAAAGTCCCTGGTTTTATGCCTTCTCTGACCTTTCACCTTGATCTTGTATTCTGATTGGTTGTCAGACTCCCATGGGACCATGCAGGGGCAACTCTCTAGGCTGTGTTTTGAGTCCAAGTTTGGTTGACCGTTGCTTCCTCCCAGGGGCCCTGTGGTGAGATGCGTAAAAGGGCCAATACTATCATGCCTTAATCCCATCGTCCTGGAATTGAAGGGGGGAGATCTTTGTTATGTAGAGTAGACCGACCCAGGCTTTTTAATAGCCCGTTGACAAAGGTGGGGGCTATTAAGAGCGAGTCTGCTTCCTGCCTCAAAACATGTTTCTCCATTTCTTATCCAGGGAAATATAATATTCTCCCTTCTTAAAATTTCCCAGGATAGTTCATTTTTCTAGCAGAAGGGTGGGTTTTAACTTCCTACAGTTAATTTAAAAAAAATAAATAAATTCAGATTTCCAAATCAGAATGTTCAGGTGTCACTGGACTGTCGTTTTATTCATTAAAAGGAATTTTAGAATTTATCTTTGACTTTTGCTTAATTTTCAGTCACTGTAAACTTCAATCACTTCTTCATTCACGCTGAAGAAATCTGTGCAGGCAGAAAAGGGCAGGACTGGAAAGCGAAGCCCGCCCACTAACTTCACCGGCGCTCACCGCGCATGCCCATTCCTGTTTCCATAGAGAGACGAAACCTGCAGAATTTTCTTATTATTTCCCTCCTTGTTATTGATCCTCCGCTACAATTTAGTCGCTGCCCCTCACACCCTCTCTCGGGCAAGATCCGAAAGAATTGAACCACAACCACAACCACAACCACGACAACAGGCACGCCCCAAGGCATAAAAACACCGTCGACGCACAATTGAGAGACACCGGTGTTATTTTTTTGCCCCCCAAACTGGAAAGGAGGAGGAGGAGGAGAGAAAAGCCCCGCCCACTTGGCGGCTCCTCCTTAGGACACGCCCCTGGGCAGCCCGACCAATCAGCTCCCGCGGCGCCTCTTTTTTCTTCCCCCTGCTCCGCCCCGCCGGACAAGAGAGGGCGGCGCCCTCGGAGGTGAGCAGCCGAGGGGGGCTTCGCGTTCAGTCCGAGCGTGGCCGGAGCATGAAAGGCAGCTGAGCGGGCGAGCAGCGGAGGAAGAGGAAGAAGTCAAGCCCGGCCGGAGGGCAGCAGCCGCCGCAGGAGCCGCAACGGCGGCCCGATGTCCCGCAAGGCCAATGTGGAATACACGCTGCGGAGCCTGAGCAACCTGATGGGGGAGAAGCGGCGGCGGCAACAGCCGCCGCCGCCTCCTCCGCAGCCGCCCTCCAGGCGGGAAGCCTTGGGCGAGCGGAGCCTGATCGCGGCCGCCGAGTCTTGCTCCAGCCTGAACAGCCAGGCTTCTTCGTCGGGCGGCGGCGGAGGCTGCGGGGATCTGGAGCGGGCGGCCAGGCGTCAGTTCCAGCAGGACGAGCCGGCTCCTTTCGTCTACGTGGCGGCGGCTTTCTCGGCGCTGGGCGGCTTCCTCTTCGGCTACGACACCGGCGTGGTGTCCGGGGCTCTCCTGCTGCTGAAGAAGGAGCTGCGCCTGGACGCCGCCTGGCAGGAGCTGCTGGTCTCCAGCACGGTGGGCGCCGCCGCCTTGGCCGCGCTGCTGGGCGGCGCCTTGAACGGATACTGGGGGCGCCGCGCCTGCATCCTCCTGGCCAGCCTGCTCTTCACCGCCGGCGCCGTCCTGCTGGCCGCCGCGCCCGACAAGGAGACGCTGCTGGGGGGCCGCTTGGTGGTCGGGCTGGGCATAGGTAGGTGAACGGAGGGGGGGCGGAGAGGGAGGGGGAGCCCCCCGGGAGTGGGTTGGAGGTGGGGATGAACCGGTTAATAGTAAATAATGATTGATGAACTGCTTAATAAGGGTTAATCAACTGGTTAATAATGGATAATTAACCGGTTAATAATAGGCAATTAACCAGTTAATAATAGGTAATTAACCGGTTAATAATGGTGAGCAATGAGTCAGTTAATGGTAAATAATGATTAATGAACTGGTTAAGAATGTTTAACCAACTGGTTAATAATGGGTAATTAACCGGTTAATAGTGGGTAATTAACCGGTTAATAATGGGTAATTAACCGGTTAATAATGGGTAATTAACCGGTTAATAATGGTGAGCAATGAGTCAGTTAATGGTAAACAATGATTAATGAACTGGTTAATAGTGTTTAATCAACTGGTTAATGGTTAATCAACTGGTTAATAATGGGTAATGAACTGGTTAATAATGGGTGAGGAACTGGTTGATGAGCCAGTTCATGGTTAATGAACTGGTTAATAATGGTGAACAATGAACCAGTTAGTTGTAAATAATTTACCAGTTAATGAACTGGTTAATAATGGGTAATTAACTGGATAATAATAGTGAACAATTAACTGGTTAATAATAGTAAATAGTAAACCAGTTAATAATGGATAACAAAGAACTGATTAATAATGGTTAATTAACCAGTTAATGGTAAATAATTAACCAGTTAATAATGGTTAATGAAGCGGTTATTAATGTTGAATGAACGGCTAATAATGGTGAACAATAATAGTAAATAACTGGTTTACTATTAATAGTAAATAATTGGTTTACTATTAATAGTAAATAACTGGTTAATGAACCAGTTAATAATGATTAACCAGTTGATAATGGTTAACAACCTGTTAATTGTAAATAATTAACCAGTTAATGAACCGATTAACAGTTGCTAACAATAAACCAGTGAACAATTGAAAGCAATTAACAATTCTTAACAATTAACCAGTGGAACTGTTTGCCTCCAGAAGTTGTGGGTGCTCCCCCACAGACATTTCATTACCCAACTAGATAACCTCATCAATGCTAGAAGGGAGAGGAGTTTGTGGAGTGGAAGAGGAGGAATGTGGGGTCCTTTGTGCTCTCGGAGCTTGGTGGTTTTCTTGCAGACGTCTCATTACCAAACTGGGTAACACCATCAGTGTTTGAAGGGAGTGGAATTATACGGCATATAAACCTTGAACAAACCCCTCCTCCTCCTCCTACCACGGGTGATATTATCTACTTTGAGACAGGAAACGTCTGCGAGAAAGCCCCCCCCCAACTCAGAGACCACTTCCCATCCCCATCATTCCTGCCTCTTCTTTCAGGAGTAAAATTCGGGACCGTTTTGGTTTAACACGTGTGTGTGTGTGTGTGTGTGTGTGTGGTCCCCCATTCTTTAGCTCATCCAAAACCCTTCACAAAAGACCCTTCTAATGGCTCACTGACCTCTCCCTCCCCAACCTTTATTATTTGAAAATAATGCCATATTGTTGTTAGTTTTGAAGTTGTGTCCAACCCATCGCGACCCCATGGAGAACGTTCCTCCAGGCCTTCCTGTCCTCTACCATCCTCTGGAGTCCATTTAAGCTCACGCCGACTGCTTCGGTGACTCCATCCAGCCACCTCCTTCTCTGCCGTCCCCTTCTTCTTTCCCAGTGTGAGGCTCTTCTCCAGGGAGTCCTTCCTTCTCATCAGGTGGCCAAAGTCTTTGAGTTTCAGAAGATGATAGATAGATAGATGATAGAAAGATAGATAGATAGATAGATAGATGATAGAAAGATAGATAGATAGATAGATAGATAGATGATAGAAAGATAGATAGATAGATAGATAGATAGATAGATAGATAGATGATAGATAGATAGATGATAGATAGACAGACAGACAGACAGACAGACAGATAGATAGATTCAGTGACTCCATCCAGCCACCTCCTTCTCTGTCGTCCCCTTCTTCTTCTTTTCCCCTCCATCGTTCCCAGCATGAGGCTCTTCTCCAGGGAGTCCTTCTTCCTTCTCATTAGGTGGCCAAAGTCTTTGAGTTTCAGAAGATGATAGATAGATAGATGATAGAAAGATAGATAGATAGATAGATAGATAGATGATAGATAGATAGATGATAGAAAGATAGATAGATAGATAGATAGATAGATAGATAGATGATTGATAGATAGACAGACAGATAGACAGACAGACAGACAGACAGACAGATAGATAGATAGATAGATAGATTCAGTGACTCCATCCAGCCACCTCCTTCTCTGTCGTCCCCTTCTTCTTCTTTTCCCCTCCATCGTTCCCAGCATGAGGCTCTTCTCCAGGGAGTCCTTCTTCCTTCTCATTAGGTGGCCAAAGTCTTTGAGTTTCAGAAGATGATAGATAGATAGATGATAGAAAGATAGATAGATAGATAGATAGATAGATGATAGATAGATAGATGATAGAAAGATAGATAGATAGATAGATGATTGATAGATAGACAGACAGATAGACAGACAGACAGACAGATAGATAGATAGATAGATAGATTCAGTGACTCCATCCAGCCACCTCCTTCTCTGTCGTCCCCTTCTTCTTCTTTTCCCCTCCATCGTTCCCAGCATGAGGCTCTTCTCCAGGGAGTCCTTCTTCCTTCTCATTAGGTGGCCAAAGTCTTTGAGTTTCAGAAGATGATAGATAGATAGATGATAGAAAGATTGATAGATAGATAGATAGATAGATAGATAGATAGATTATAGAAAGATAGATAGATAGATAGATAGATGATAGATAGACAGACAGATAGACAGACAGACAGACAGATAGATAGATAGATAGATAGATAGATAGATAGATAGATAGATAGATTCAGTGACTCCATCCAGCCACCTCCTTCTCTGCCGTCCCCTTCTTCTTCTTTTGCCCTCCATCGTTCCCAGCATGAGGCTCTTCTCCAGGGAGTCCTTCTTCCTTCTCCTTAGGTGGCCAAAGGATTTGAGTTTCCTCTTCAGGATCTGGCCTTCTAAAGAGCAGCCAGGGTTGATCTCCTCTAGGACTGACCGGTTGGATGGCCTTGCAGTCCAAGGGACTCAATGCAGGAGTCTTCTCCAGCACCAGAGTTCAAAGGCCTCCATTCTTTGGCCCTCAGCCTTCCTTATGGTCCAACTTTCACAGCCATCCATTGCAACTGGGAAAACCACAGCCTTGACTAGACACACTTTTGATTGGCAGGGTGATGTCTCTGCTTTCTAGTCGGCTGTCTAGATTTGCCCTGATGCCACTTTAAAGCACTACTTTAAACTCCTAGCATTATGGAGATTAATTTGAGATTAATTTTGACAATTGGAGCCATTCCTGCTGCTGGCCATCTCCCCTTCAGGATTATGAGCTGCCCTAGATCTTTTCAGAGACCCCCCCTAGACATAAATTGTGTCCTGTCGACCTTCCATCACCCACCCACTGAGCCTCAAACATTTATTGAACCCCCTTTTAAGCCCCAGATATTTATTGAATTACAGCATAAACCCATCAACCCTTACAGGATCGATTTGGGGGAGGGCTGTTTTAAAGCAAAACTGTGTGCAGTGGTGGTCCTTTTTCAACTTTAAGATAAAGGTTCCCCTCACACATACAGTATGTGCTAGTCGTTCCCGACTCTAGGGGGCAGCGCTCATCTCCGTTTCAAAGCCGAAGAGCCAGCGCTGTCCGAAGACGTCTCCGTGGTCCTGTGGCCGGCATGACTAAATGCCGAAGGCGCACGGAACGCTGTTCCCTTCCCACCAAAGGTGGTCCCTATTTTTCTACTTGCATTTTTCACATGCTTTCGAACTGCTAGGAAGCTGGGACAAGTCACGGGAGCTCACTCCGTTACGCGGCGGTGGGGATTCGAACCGGCAAACTGCCAACCTTTCTGATCAACAAGCTCAGCGTCTTAGCCACTGAGCCACCATGTCCCTTCAGCTTTACACACACACACACACAAAATTGCAGTCTATTTTCTAGCCCCTTGGAGATATTAACATAGACTCCTAGGTCTGGAAGGGACCTTGGAGGTCATCTAGTCCAGCCCCCCCCCCCCCCGGTCCGTCCGTCCGAGGCAGGCGATTTTATTGCATCCCAGACAAATACCTGTCTTATTTTTTTTCTTGAAGACAACCAGCGACACAGGTTTGTCACTGATATGTGGAAACCCAAATAAACTTTTCTTGAGATTGGTGATGGAAGGGAGACGGCCAGCTCCTCGGTTGGTTGGGAATATATAGGATTAAAACGGGAATTTGGTGTTTCTAAAGAACTGTTCAGATTTCCCATCTTTTTAATTTCACGTTCTTCTAAAATGAGCCTGTTTTTTTTTCTTTTGGCTGCCTCTTGAATTTTCATCCGGCCCAAGGGCCATTTTTAAGGGACAGAAATATAATCTGAAATAAATCACTTGATATTGATAGCATTCATTTTCAATTTGTTTGGAAGATTGTCTGATTGTCTCGTCACTACCCACGGTGTTTTATTAAGGATTTAAACCTCTTGTGCTCCGCATAAGATATCTAGTGCTTTGAATAGTCTGCTATATATATTTCTCATGAACTAACACAAGAGCACCACTTAAAATCCAGATGCTTCATTTGATACCTGGAAAAAAAATTTAAACCTCATCTAAGCAATTGGTTAACTTGTGATATGACCGTCACAATCAATGTTGTAAGTAAAGAAGATGTTTATCATTGTTTAAACTTAAATAACCCCAAATAAACATCCTTTTATCCATTTATTACAGTATATCACAACATATCCAGCAATAAGTATTGCCGAAGCATTGTGATTTCATACTAAGTCAGAATTTAAATGATATCCGAAAATGGATTTTTCGTTTCTTATGTAAAGTATCCCTTAAATGCTCTTTCTGTTGAGTTAATATTTATTCCCAAAATACCTTTTAAGAAGTTGGACTCATAAGGGTTAATTTATCAATAGGACATAGTTATGTGTCTTTTGGGGGGCACTTTTATTTAATCTTCGGGTGTTTTTATCACGTGGCACATTTCAAGCAGTCAAAACAAAAATACACATGGTTCATGAGAATATTTAAATTTGCTTAATTCTGTGATTCTAACTTCAATCTTGTCGATGTGATTACTGTCTTATATGCATCGGCATAATATTTTAAAAGTGGCATAACTTCTGGAAGTTTAAGCTAAGGTTTTGAAAACGGCACACAGTCGTATACAATTTGCAATTTTGCCTTTATATTGTGTATATACCAAGATGGCAATAAGCACCATGACATTCGGCGAGAACTAAATTATGCTATTAGAGGCTGTAACTATTCTGCTTTTCAAGCAATTTAAAGAAGCTTATATTGTTTTTCTCTCTCTCGCTTCTATCCTTATAACAATTCAGAAAAAATAGATTGGACTGGGGGGAAAAATAGTGACTGGAGGAATCTATAATTTATTATTTTTAAAAAAAGAAAAATATTGGAATAACATTTATCTGCTGATAAATGGTAGCCAAATATGTATGTAGAGAAGAATTGCTGCAAAGTCTATAGTCCTCGATTTACGGCCACAATTGAGCCCAAAATGTACATTGTTAAGCAAGACATTTGTTAAGGGAATTTTGCCCCATTGTATGACCTTTCTTGCCACGGTTGATAAGTGAATCACTGCAGTTGTTAAGTTAGTAATGTGGCTATTAAGTGAATTGGATTTTCCCATGGATTTGATTGTCAGAAGGTCGACAAAGGGAAATCATGTGACTTCCGCAACCGTCATAAACACGAATCCGTTCCCAAGCATCCAAATTTTGGTCACGTAACCCTGGGGATGTTGAAATGGTCATAAATCTTCTTTTGTTTCAGTGCCGTGGTATCGTTGAACAGTCATAAAATGACAGGATAAAAAATTATTTTTATTAAAAAATCAGATTTTTAAATTTTAAATTGGATTTTTTTAAAAATCAAATTTAATAAAATGCTTCTGGATTAGCTCTAAAGATAGTTTTCTATTGAGGATACATTAATAATTTAGTTTATTTAGCATGAAATGGTATTTTATGGCAGTACAGTAGAAGTCATTTTAAGGCACAACAGGCTATATCTTAACAGAACACACGCACTCCGAGGGGTGTTAGGGGTGTCTCCCCTCCACAGTATGTGTTTCCAGAGAGTAAGTCCTCTGTTTACCGAGTTTGGTTGAAATTGGTCGAGGCGTTCCAGAGTTATGCTGGTATAGTACTCGGTGCGTTATTTCTAACAGCCCTAAAAGAAATGAGATGGACATGGAGGAAATAACATTTATTCAATAAGGTTTAACACGGAGGTGACAAGATAATGGGGTTGGCACGCCAAATTCGGAGAAATTCAAGATAGTTTTCTATTGAGGATACATTAATAATTTTGTTTATTTAGCATGACGGTTGCTCTTTAAAAAAAATTATGATTTAAACCGAGTTGATTTTAAATCAAGCCTTTTAACTAGTGATTTAAATCACGGTTTAAGTCGAGTTGATTGAAATCAAATCCACCCTGATAAATCAACCACTCTTACCATATTTTCCCAAAAATAAGACAGGGTCTTATTTTCTTTTGGAACACCCCCCCCCCCCGAAAAAATAAGCACTTGGCCTTATTTTCGGGGAGTTCTTATTTTTGAGGTGAAGGAGGCGGCGAGCATTATCACCTCCTCATGTCTAATGCTGTGTTGCAATATTTTCGCGGACGGGTTATTTTAGCGCATGCGCTCAAAAGCCCGATTGGGCTTATTATCTAGGGAGGATTTATTTTGGGGAAAACATTGTAGTTTAAAATCTTTTGGAGATTTGTTTCAATAAGGCTGGCCCTTTGCTTGATAATTCAAAATACCGTCCTGTTGGTCCCTCTGTTACGAATGCTTCTTGTGTGTGTGTGTGTGTGTGTGTGTGTGTGTGTGTGTGTGTCTCTTTTTTTTAATATATTTCCTTCGGCTGCTTCCTACAACAGAATTTCATTAGTAATTCAGTTGGCTCCTCTATAGACTGCGCCGCACTCGATCCATCTTTCCAATCGTACTGATTTGATTTCAGTCTTGGTTTATCTCCCTCAGCCCAGTCATTTCTATTAGAAGGAGAAGCTGGGGCGGAACAAAACTTTTGAGGGAACTTTTTAACCCCCCATTTTGGGTGTGCGACGCTTTCATTTCGAGCGACGATCCATTATTCATGAAAGCTTCCATTTGTTCTGCTTGGAACAAGCCGTCAATTAGACATTAAATTTTGTTTAAAAGCGTTTGAACAGTTTTCGCTTCTATAAAATGTACACGGTTTTCCCGAAAATAAGACCTCCCTGGATAATACGCCCAATCGAGCTTTTGAGTGCATGCGCTAAAATAAGCCCTCCCCTGAAAATATTGCAACACAGCAGCAGCCGTGAGGTGACCACGCTCGCTGCCTCAAAAATAATAAGACCTCCCCGAAAATAAGGCCAAGCGCTTATTTCGGGGGGGGGGGCAAAAGAAATTAAGACCCTGTCTTGTTTTGGGGAAAACAGGGTACTCGGGCAAGATTTGCTCAAAATCATTTGAGAGCCGAGGTGGCGCAGTGGTTAGGGTGCAGTACTGCAGGCCACTTCCGCTGACTGTGATCTGCAGTTCAGCGGTTCAAATCTCACCGGCTCAAGGTCGACTCAGCCATCCATCCTTCCGAGGTGGGTGAAATGAGGATCCGGACTGTGGGGGCAAGTTGCTGACTCAATTTGCTAAAAAAAATTGTAAACCGTTTAGAGAGGTCTGAAAGCCCTATGAAGCGGTATATAAGTCTAATAAATAAATAAATAAATTTGGTAACTGAAGGAATTGGTACGGGTGGTTCTCGACTTACAAGCCTTTGCTTAGTGACCGTTTTGAAGTTAGAACGGCACTGAAAAAAAGCGACTTATGACCATTTTTTCACAGTTACGACTATTTGTTGCGGCATTCCCACATGATCTGAATTCAGAGGCTTGGCAACTGGCATGTACTTAGGACAGTTGCGTTGTCCCAGGGTTACTGCGGGGTCCCATTTTGCGACCCTCTGACTAGCAAAGTCATTGGGGAAAAACAGATTCACTTAACAACCGTGTTACTAATTTAAGGAGTGAGGATATTCACTTAACAACTATAGCAAGAATGTAATTTCTAATGTTGGATTTTCCCCCTTACCAGAGGAAGCTCCCTTGTGGAGTACTATGAAGCCGTTACCGTGGCAACTCCACTGCGCTGTGCAGTAGAAGCTATTTTATGGCCGTACGGTAGAAGTCATTTTAAGGCACAACAGGCTACATCTTAGCAGAACACACACACTCTGAGGGGTGTTAGGAGTGTCTCCCCTCCACAGTATGTGTTTCTAGAGAGTAAGTCCTCTGTTTACCAAGTTCGGTTGAAATTGGTCGAGGCGTTCCAGAGGTTATTGTTTATTAAATTATTATTATTTATTAAATTTATAGGCCGCCCAATCCCGAAGGACTCCGGGCGGCTAAAGGTGTGCTGGTATACTACTCGGTGCGCTATTTCTCACAGCCTTAAAAGAAATGAGATGGACATGGAGGAAATAACATTTATGAAATAAGGTTTAACACGGAGGTGACAAGATAATGGGGTTGGCACGCCAAATTTGGAGGAATTCAAATGGGGGTAAAAACGGATTAGAGAGGCAGAATGAACAGAAGGAGGCAAGAACTCTTTATAATGACTTTGTTTTAGAGAGAAAGAGGAAAATGAGAACCTCATATTTAGGCTGGTTATTGATCTTTGGGGAACGTGTGCGCCAACCCAACATTACTCATCGAGTTGTTAATTGCGATGTCAAAATACTTTAAAATGGAGAATCTGACGGGCGGCGGGCGGGGAAAACAGCCAATGCAGAAGAGGAAGGGGGGTGATATCCAAGGCCAGAAACCAAGATTGGAAGCAAAGTATTTTGTTTTTTTAAAATCAATATATAATGCAGAATTAAAATGACATGGCTGTCTTGCAAATTAGCCAGTTTCCTACCAGCTACCAAAATTGGAAGGCGAGTAACTTTAGGTAAGATGAGAAACAAGGATTTGGATTCAGCCAGCTGCATTTTTGCCAAGTTTTTCACCTTTCTTGACGTAGCAGGGAGACCATTTACATCTCTGTACAAATGAGTCACAGGAGCCTTAAAGCAAAATAAATAAAATAAAATACGGAGAATTCTGATTTTTGGGAAACCAAAGCTTTGCCCTAGGATTAAGCCAGGCAGCGAGAAGTTAATTTGGAAGAAATCTCGCGTTAATCTTTAGGGTAAAGCTTAAAAGCCATGAAACAGAAACGAGAGTCAACTATAGTTATGCAGAAGGAAAAATATAACGGCTCTTCGAGTATTTTTCAGGATGGGAGAGACAGAACCAAGCAGTTGCTGGTTTTGGTTCTTAAGATGTATCCTGACTGATTGGTTGAATTAAAACTAATTGATTGAATAATTGAAGAGTTATATTGTATGGAAGACAGGTGACTATGGCAGAAAAGTCTCCACAATGGCACTTTATTCTCTACTTCATGAAATAGAAACATTTTGGTATTAGCTCACTGTTTGCTAAAGCTCTGTAGTCCCAGGTTAACAGCTGGCAGCGTGGTTGCGTGGCACTGAGTTGGCAATTTCTATCTGTCTGTCTGTCTATCTATCTACCTACCTACCTACCTACCTACCCACCACCCACCCACCCACCCACCTATCTTATCTATCTATCTATCTATCTATCTATCTATCTATCTATCTATCTATCTATCTATCTATCTATCTATCTATCTATCATCAATCTATCTAATTTAATGACCCCATAATCCCTTGCAGGGTGGAGTCTGGGCAACAATGGAGCTAGCAGTGTTTACTGGCTGGATGCCCTTCCTGTCACCAATGCAGAGTTTTGTTCAGCAGATATATACTCAAGATATTTCTTCCCAGAGAGAGAAATATCTGCCTCTACCTGGGATTGAACTCACAGCCTTCTGATTGGGAGGTGAGAACTCCACCTCTAGGCCACAGCGTGTCTCTCTCTCTCTCTCTCTCTCTCTCTCTCTGTCTTTTTCTCTCTGTCTCTCTCTTTGTCTTTTTTTCTCTCTCTCTCTCTCTCTTTTCTCTCTGTCTCTGTCTTTTTCTCTCTCTGTCTCTTTCTGTCTCTTTCTGTCTCTGTCTGTCTTTCTCTCTCTGTCTCTGTCTCTTTCTCTCTCCTTCCCCCTCCCTCCCTCTCTCCCTCATTCTCTCTCCTCTCATTTCTCTCCCCCCTCTACTCTCTCTTTTCTCTCTCCTTTCATTCTCTCTCTCCTCTCTCTCTCTCCTTTCATTCTCTCTCTCTCCTCTCTCTCCTTTCATTCTCTCTCTCTCTCTCCTCATACATACATACATATGAACAACTTTAAGCCACGAGGAAATGGATAAAAATGTCGAGCTTTACGCCTCTGGAAATACCTGGGGATGTCGGTTATCGTTCCCCTGCCCCTTTTTCTCCTTTTTAAATCTCCAAATCTGGTTTATAGCTCTGGAATCTCATAGTGGTTGCCCAGTCAAATATTAACCAGTTATTACCTTGGTAACCCTTCCCTCCCCTCCTAAATCGGCCACGTTTGGCTTGAGGCTGCAAGAGTTCCGATTCTCAAAACATCACGCTAAGCCTTGCTTTGTTTGATGAACCAACCCCGGTAAAAACAGCTTTCATCACCCGTTAAAAGTTAATCCCATAAATTTGCCAATCGAGAGCCCAGCCTTCTTGATCGCTTCTCTCACAGGTTACAGTTTGATCCCGTCTCGTTTGTGTGATCATTCTAGAAGCCGAAGAAGGCTGGGATAAATAGATTGCAATAACAGGTGGTCCTCGAGTTAACGGCGGTTCATTTAGTGACCGCCCAGAGTTACCACCACCCTGGAAAAAAAAAGACTTAAGAACCAATTTTCACACTTACGACAGCATCCCCCGTGCGCACGTGATTTACATTCGGTGGCTTGACAACCGACTCACACTTAATGACGGTTGCAGCGCCCCAGGGACACGCGATCCCCTTTTGCGACCTTCCGACAAGCGCCGTCAATGGGGAAGGCCAGATTCACTTAACGACCGGCTTGCTAGTTGAAGAACTGATTCACTTAACAAATATGGCGAGGAAAGTCGTAAAATGGGGCAAAACTCAAATTTCTCACTTAACAACACATATTTCGGGCTCGATTGTCGTCGTAAGTTGAGGACTACCTGTATTAATAGGAAGGGTCTGTTCTGGGAGTGGGAATTGCCTAGGTCCCTGGTACCCAAAGGTGATTTACATAATTCAGTGGAACTCAGAATATTAAGTACAGAAATAATATAAAACATTAATATATTTTTCTTAATCTTTTAGATTCTGAAAGACTGGTATTTTTCCTTATGGGAAAAAAAATATTTTTTTCCCAGTAGAAAAAAAGAACCATACTAATTAATTTTTTAAAAGTTGAGTATTAAATAGTCTTATTTATTGTTATCCATCAGAGGGCACTAAGGAGCCAACAGCTTAAGCTTCATAAATATACAGATCAACTGTACTGTTTTAAGTTCAAATTAAAATAACACTAAAAAGCAGTAAGAAAAATCACACATTTTTTTTGTATGTGTGTGAGAGATGGCAGATTAGTAAACTAATAGTTCTTTTATTTTTCTCCCTAATGTTCTGGTTAAGATTTAGTTTGAATTTAGCTTAATTAAGAGAGACTTAAATGCTCCAGAAAAAAAAACCAATTAGGACTGCCATACAGTCAAATTTATGAAACTGACATAATCAATATGAATTAGAGATGGTTGGTAATGCTGAATTTATTTCTTCCGTAATAATGATACTTAATTGTATTTATAGGTAGCCTTTTCCCCCCAAAGAGAGATTGATATACTGCATAATAAAACAAGTATATAAATGTTACCTCTCTATTGTCTAGCAGAATAGCCCTCCAATTAAATTCATGAAGCTTACTCGTCTATACAGTGGATTTTATTTTTTTTTAAAGGCAGAAATAAAGGAAGGAATATTTCACTTGCAAATAAAACGTTATCAGGCTTCGCCAGGCCAAAGACAAACCATTTCGGATTGAAGGTGTGCATAAATTGATGTCAATTTTATACTCCAGATTCTGAATGGACCGACATCCAGTGATAGATAAGACAGAACTGTGTGCAAGTAAGGTTGGTTATTTGCAAATAGTCCGTAATCTACCTATCTATTGTAGGGACTTTAAAGCAATCTCCTGCCACCGGATTTTAGCTTATAATCTTGGTCTCTTGCAGTCAGAGCCAGGAAAAAACCTTTCGCTCCTAGGCAAATGAATTGCTCTCACCCCAGGTCGCCTAACTAATTTCTGAGTACATTTTTATATAGCCCATTCCTGAATAGACCTAAAGCATTACAACTCAACCTGTAAGCGATGGAAAAGATGCCTTAATTATCTTACCACAAATTATTAGCTCTCTGCAAGAATGATTGCATTCTAATCTCACAGTTGCCTCTTAAAGCCCGCTTTGTAAGAAATTCATTCTGGCAAGACCATTCTGTGGTTACTGGGTATTGTTTGGCCTGCCGGCTGTCGGCCCCTCCGACAGCCGAATCAGATGCGTGGGAGTCAGGGTCAGCATCAAGGCAACCTAAGAGTCCGTGGGGGAAGAGAGAATGGAGCTGTCAGAGAGAAAGAGAGAGAGAGAGAGAGAGAGGTGGAGCCTGGGCTGTCCGTCAGCCCTCGGATGGAGAGTCAACAGCCCCCAGGTCTGGAGGTGGCTGATGAGGAAGAGGAGGAATAGCTGAGTTTAGTCCCTGCTGCACGGATGCACAGAAGGCAGAGGAGAGGAGAGCAATGGAAATCTATGGGCCGGTCCTTGGGAAGGAGGAGGCACCACTGCTAGCAAAGCCCCACCCTAACTCTGGAGATAAAAGGCAGGGGGCAGAGATGAATAGCTGTGGCAGAGGAGAGGAGAGCAGTGGAAATCTATGGGCCGGTCCTTGGGAGAGAAAAGCCACCACTGCTAACGAAGCCCCACCCTAGTTCTGGGGATAAAAGGCAGGGGGTAGAGATGAATAGCTGGCAGAGGAGAGGAGAGCAGTGGAAATCTATGGGCCGGTCCTTGGGAGAGAAAAGCCACCGCTGCTAATGAAGCCCCACCCTAGCTCTGGGGATAAAAGGCGGGGTAGAGATGAATAGATGTGGCAGAGGAGAGGAGAGCAGTGGAAATCTATGGGGCGGTCCTTGGGAGAGAAAAGCCACCGCTGATAACGAAGCCCCACCCTAGTTCTGGGGATAAAAGGCAGGGGGTAGAGATGAATAGCTGTGGCAGAGGAGAGGAGAGCAGTGGAAATCTATGGGCCGGTCCTTGGGAGAGAAAAGCCACCGCTGCTAACGAAGCCCCACCCTAGTTCTGGGGATAAAAGGCAGGGGGTGGAGATGAATAGATGTGGCATACAACTATTCATCTCCCTGCTGGACAAGTTACAAACTTTGTAATATATGGGACGGGTGTATGTGCATAATTTTGTATTTATTTATTTATCTTGTCATGTTTACGTGATGTACATTGGAGGTGGAGACCCTTTGAGACCTGCACGCAATGAAATTTCATTTTAATGTATGCCCATTTGTGGACCTTCAGAGCGACACTAAAGTTATTCTAAATCTTGAGTGTTAAAACGCACTGAAGAAAGTGACTTACGACCGTTTTTTAACACTTAATGAACTTTGTAGCATCCCCACAATCAAAATTCAGACGCTTGGCAACTGACTCACACTTACGACCATTGCTATGTCACGTGATCACAATCAATGGGCACAGTATTTTCTCCCAGGGGGTAAGTCCTCTGTCTACTACGTTTGGTTGAAATTGCTCAAGGCGTTCCAGAGTTATGGTGGAACACACACACAGAGAGAGAGAGAGACAGACAGACAGACAAACACGTGTATTGTTGTGGCCCAGCAGGAGCCGTTGGAGCTGCCACCAGACTCCGGCAGCGAAGGGCCCTATGAGTCGGCTCTGGAGGATGTGGAGGACCCTGGACAGGGTTCCGACTCCGAGCAGGGCGCAGAGAGGCTGGTTGGCCACCAGGAGGCGCCTGAGCCTTGGACTAGTGGGGAGGAGACAAGGGAGAGTGAGCTGGAGAGTGAGTTGTTCCTGGATGAGCTACTAGGCGTCAGGAACAATTACGCAATTACAGGAGGTAATTGCACTCAGCTGGTGGTCATTAGGCTCCTCTCCAGACTATAAAAAGGCTACTTGTGCACACGCCCCTCTTTGCAGAAGTCAACACAGAATCGAATGTCGGAGAACTTTGTGTGAGCTGGGCAGGCTGGATTGCTGCCAAGCCTTATCTGTGTTTATTGCTGCCCAAGTTTGTCTGTGCTGGGTTGCTGCCAAGGACCTGTTTGTCTGTTAATTAAATGCCATAATTTATCTCTGGCTCGGAGTGTGCTTTGGTGTGGAACGAGGAGGGTCAGAACACGTATAAATAGATATAGATAGATTCAGGGTATAACACAAATATTTACTTTAAAGCTGGGCGTGGCCGACTGGGTGGGCATGGCCAGCTTGCTACCCTACCCAAACTGCTGGCATGTTTCCTCTTCGCATTGGGTACACCGGGTTGAAGCCACGCAGGCTGGCCCCTGACATTTTCTGGGGCGGGCCCATGGGTTACCGTGGCAACTTTAAGATCTGCGGACTTCAATTCCCAGAATTCCCCAGCCGGTGGGGCTGGGGGTTTTCTACCTCTGCTCAAAAAAAAAAAAGTGCTAATTTTTGTAACGGTTCCACCACAAAACTGCGGACGACAAAATCGCGGTCGACGAAAGCGCGTATGTGACGTCATCACAGCGCGACGAAAAAGATCGAAAAATGTAAAAATAAAGCCAAAACCTTACCCTAACCCCCCCAAACCTAACCCTAAACCTAACCCTTAACCTAACCCTAAACCTAACCCTTAACGTAACGAAAAACCTAACGCTAACCCTTAACCTAACGCTAAACGTAACGCTAACGCTCTAAACCTAACCCTAACCCTTAACCTAACCCTTACCTTTATGTGAATCGGCTTGCTGTAATTTAATTTTTATTTCAATTTTTCGATCTTTTTCGTCGCGTTGTGATGATGTCACATACGCGATTTCGTCATCCGCGCTTTTGTGGAACGCGCTTTTGACGGGTCACGTTTTGTAACTCATCATCAATTGATATCATCCTGTAATTTAGGCAAATAAACCGATAGTCACATTTTTGGCTTACTTTTATTTATTTTTTTAAGTATAGTTTGATTTGAGAGATTTAATTTGAGAACAATGTTTATAAAAGCAAGTGATTATAATCCACTTATTAATACGTTAGCTGCAAAATATTACATTACATTCACCTTAGTTGAATATACTCGCGGAAACGCCATATTTTAGAGCATGAAGAGAATTGCACAAATTTTGATGCTGGAATACATCTGGAATCTTAATGGCTGGTAATTTTAGCTGCTTAACTACATTTGAAAATGCAATTATGTTATAGATGAAATTAATTTTAACAGTACAGGGTGGGTTGGGGTTTTATTTTGGCTCTGACTGAAAAGCAGCTGGAAAATGTTTCTTTATAATTCCTTCCTTTTCAAATAGAGATTCTTCTCAGCATTCTAAGTCTCCCAAAATTTATTTTATGTGCAAAAAACGATTCAGGGAGCAAAAGGAAAGGTGGTTTTCTATCTTTATGTGCTATTTTTTTTTAAAAAAAGGACGTTCTCAGATAAGACGTGCTTATTTGTGGTTTATCTCTATAGCTTCTCTCTGATTCATGATGTTGTGGAATATAAAATATATTTTGTCAGAGCAAATCCCGCTCGGCAGCCGAGTGCAAAGTGACACGTGTCATTTGACGAGCGAAATTGTAAAGTTGCATTACCGGTCTTGGTTGCCGTGGCAACGGATAGTATGTCCACCGTCGTCCTGAACGCAGTTATGTTTATATGTGTGTACATCTGTGTGTGCGTCCGTGTGTTCGTATTTGCCCAAAGGTTGCTGCTAGGGCAGATAATACAGCTGTTCCCTCCCCCCTCCCCATCGTCATTAAAATTGCAAATAAACTATAAACACTGTTGTTTTGATTGCTAGTTCTTAGATCTTCCCCAATGATAGGAACAAGCACTGATTTTCTAAGGATTAAAGTTTATTTTCACACTTATGATCTCTCTCTTTCTGTCTTTTTCTCTCTTTGTCTCTCTGTTTCTGTCTTTATTTCCTATCTATCTATCTATCTATCTATCTATCTATCTATCTATCTATCTATCTATCTATCTATCTATCTATCTATCTCTATATCTATCTATCTCTATCTCTATCTATCTCTCTCTCTCTGTCTCTTTCTGTCTTTTTCTCTCTCTGTCTCGCTGTCTGTCTTTTTTCTCTTTCTTTCTCTCTCTCTCTCTTTATCTATCTATCTATCTATCTATCTATCTATCTATCTCTACGTACCTACCTACCTCATCTCTCTCTCTCTCTCTCTCTCTC